>NW_028187853.1:67500-156839 GCF_964204655.1 Triturus cristatus | reverse complement strand
GTGGTGTGTGTGGTTGTGTATGGGTGGTGTGTGTGGTTGTGTGTGGGTGGTGTGTGTGGTTGTGTGTGGGTGGTGTGTGTGGTTGTGTGTGGTTGTGTGTGTGTGTGGTTGTGTGTGTGTGGTTGTGTGTGGTTGTGTGTGTGTGTGTGGTTGTGTGTGTGTGTGGTTGTGTTTGTGTGTGTGGTTGTGTGTGTGTGTGTGTGGTTGTGTGTGTGTGTGTGGTTGTGTGTGGTTGTGTGGTTGTGTGTGGTTGTGTGTGGTTGTGTGTGGTTGTGTGTGTGTGGTTGTGTGTGTGGTTGTGTGTGTGGTTGTGTGTGTGTGTGGTTGTGTTTGTGGTTGTGTGTGTGTGTGGTTGTGTTTGTGTGTGTGGTTGTGTTTGTGTGTGTGGTTGTGTGTGTGGTTGTTTGTGTGTGTGTGTGGTTGTGTGTGTGTGGTTGTGTGTGTGTGTGTGTGGTTGTGTGTGTGTGTGGTTGTGTGTGTGTGTGGTTGTGTGTGTGTGTGTGGTTGTGTGTGTGTGTGGTTGTGTTTGTGTGTGTGGTTGTGTTTGTGTGTGTGGTTGTGTGTGTGTGTGGTTGTGTTTGTGTGTGTGGTTGTGTGTGTGTGTGGTTGTGTGTGTGTGTGTGGTTGTGTTTGTGTGTGTGGTTGTGTGTGTGTGTGGCTGGTGTGTGTGGTTGTGTGTGTGTGTGTGTGTGTGTGGGTGGTGTGTGTGTGGTTGTGTGTGGTTCTGTGTGTGTGTGTGTGGTTGTGTGTGGTTGTGTGTGTGGTTGTGTGGTTGTGTGGTTGTGGTTGTGTGTGTGTGTGTGGTTGTGTGTGTGTGTGTGGTTGTGTGTGTGGTTGTGTGTGTGTGTGGTTGTGTGTGTGGTTGTGTGTGTGTGTGGTTGTGTGTGTGTGGTTGTGTGTTTGTGGTTGTGTGTGTGTGTGGTTGTGGTTGTGTGTGTGTGTGGTTGTGTGTGTGTGGTTGTGTGTGTGTGTGGTTGTGTGTGTGTGGTTGTGTGTGTGTGTGGTTGTGTGTGTGTGGTTGTTTGTGTGTGTGTGTGGTTGTTTGTGTGTGTGTGTGGTTGTGTGTGTGTGTGGTTGTGTGTGTGTGTGTGGTTGTGTGTGTGTGTGGTTGTGTGTATGTGTGGTTGTGTGTGTGTGGTTGTGTGTGTGTGTGTGTGGTTGTGTGTGTGTGTGTGGTTGTGTGTGTGGTTGTGTGTGTGTGTGGTTGTGTGTGTGGTTGTGTGTGTGTGTGGTTGTGTGTGTGTGGGTGGTGTGTGTGTGGTTGTGTGTGGTTCTGTGTGTGGTTGTGTGTGGTTGTGTGTGTGGTTGTGTGGTTGTGGTTGTGTGTGTGTGTGTGGTTGTGTGTGTGTGGTTGTGTGTGTGTGGTTGTGTGTGTGTGGTTGTGTGTGTGGTTGTGTGTGGTGTGTGTGGTTGTGTGTGTGTGGTGTGTGTGTGTGGTTGTGTGTGTGTGGTTGTGTGTGGTGTGTGTGGTTGTGTGTGTGTGTGTGGTTGTGTGTGTGTGTGTGTGGTTGTGTGTGTTGTGTGTGTGGTTGTGTGTGTGGTTGTGTGTGTAGTTGTGTGTTGGTGTGTGTGGTTGTGTGTGGTTGTGTGTGGTTGTGTGTGGTTGTGTGTGTGTGTGGTTGTGTGTGGTTGTGTGTGTGGTTGTGTGGTTGTGTGTGGTTGTGTGGTTGTGTGTGTGTGTGTGGTTGTGTGTGTGTGTGTGGTTGTGTGTGTGTGTGGTTGTGTGTGTGTGTGGTTGTGTGTGTGTGGTTGTGTGTGTGTGGTTGTGTGTGGTTGTGTGTGGTTGTGTGTGTGGTTGTGTGTGGTTGTGTGTGTGGTTGTGTGTGTGGTTGTGTATGTAGTTGTGTGTTGTTGTGTGTGTGTGTGGTTGTGTGTGTGGTTGTGTGTGTGTGTGTGGTTGTGTGTGTGTGTGTAGTTGTGTGTGTGGTTGTGTATGTAGTTGTGTGTTGGTGTGTGGTTGTGTGTGGTTGTGTGCGGTTGTGTGTGTGGTTGTGTGTGGTTGTGTGGTTTTGTGTGTGGTTGTGTGTGTGGTTGTGTATGTAGTTGTGTGTTGTTGTGTGTGTGTGGTTGTGTGTGGTTGTGTGTAGTTGTGTGTGGTTGTGTGTGTGGTTGTGTGTGGTTGTGTGTGTGTGTGGTTGTGTGTGTGGTTGTGTATATAGTTGTGTGTTGTGTGTGTGTGTGTTTGTGTGTGGTTGTGTGTGGTTGTGTGTGTGTGTGGTTGTGTGTGTGTGGTTGTGTGTGTGTGTGTGGTTGTGTGTGTGTGGTTGTGTGTGTGGTTGTGTGTGTGTGGTTGTGTGTGTGGTTGTGTGTGGGTGTGTGGTTGTGTGTGTGGTTGTATGTGTGGTTGTGTGTGTGGTTGTGTGTGTGTGGTTGTGTGTGGTTGTGTGTGGTTGTGTGTGTGGTTGTGTGTGGTTGTGTGGTTGTGTGAGTGGTTGTGTGGTTGTGTGTGGTTGTGTGGTTGTGTGTGGTTGTGTGTGTGTGGTTGTGTGTGGTTGTGTGTGTGTGGTTGTGTGTGGTTGTGTGTCTGTGTGGTTGTGTGTGTGTGTGTGTGTGTGGTTGTGTGTGTGGTTGTGTGTGGTTGTGTGGTTTTGTGTGTGGTTGTGTGTGTGGTTGTGTATGTAGTTGTGTGTGGTTGTGTGTGTGTGTGTGGTTGTGTGTGTGTGTGTGGTTGTGTGTGTGGTTGTGTGTGTGGTTGTGTGTGTGTGTGGTTGTGTGTGTGGTTGTGTGGTTGTGTGTGTGGTTGTGTGTGTGGTTGTGTGTGGTTGTGTGTGGTTGTTTGTGGTTGTGTGTGGTTGTGTGTGTGGTTGTGTGTGTGGTTGTGTGGTTGTGTGTGGTTGTGTGGTTGTGTGTGGTTGTGTGTGTGTGGTTGTGTGTGGTTGTGTGGTTGTGTGTGGTTGTGTGTGTGTGGTTGTGTGTGGTTGTGTGTGTGTGTGGTTGTGTGTGTGTGTGTGTGTGTGGTTGTGTGTGTGTGTGTGTGTGGTTGTGTGGTTGTGTGTGGTTGTGTGTGTGTGTGGTTGTGTGTGTGTGGTTGTGTGTGTGTGTGTGTGTGGTTGTGTGTGTGTGTGGTTGTGTGTGTGTGTGGTTGTGTGTGTGTGGTTGTGTGTGTGTGGTTGTGTGTGTGTGTGGTTGTGTGTGTGTGGTTGTGTGTGTGGGTGTGTGTGGGTGTGGTTGTGTGTGTGTGTGGTTGTGTGTGTGTGTGGTTGTGGGTGGTTGTGTGTGTGTGTGGTTGTGTGTGGTTGTGTGTGTGTGTGGTTGTGTGTGTGGTTGTGTGTGGTTGTGTGGTTGTGTGTGTGTGTGTGGTTGTATGTGTGTGGTTGTGTGTGTGTGTGGTTGTGTGTGTGTGTGGTGTGTGTGTGTGGTTGTGTGTGTGGTTGTGTGTGTGGTTGTGTGTGTGTGTGTGTGTGGTTGTGTGTGTGTGTGTGTAGTTGCATGTTGTTGTGTGGTTGTGTGTGGTTGTGTGTGGTTGTGTGTGGTTGTGTGTGGTTGTGTGTGTGTGGTTGTGTGTGTGTGGTTGTGTGTGTGTGTGGTTGTGTGTGGTGTGTCTGGTTGTGTGTGTGGTGTGTGGGTGGTGTGTGTGGTTGTGTGTGTGTGTGTGTGTGTGTGTGGTTGTGTGTGGTTGTGTGTGGTTGTGTGTGGTTGTGTGTGTGGTTGTGTGTGGTTGTGTGGTTTTGTGTGTGGTTGTGTGTGTGGTTGTGTATGTAGTTGTGTGTGGTTGTGTGTGTGTGTGTGGTTGTGTGTGTGTGTGTGGTTGTGTGTGTGTGTGGTTGTGTGTGTGGTTGTGTGGTTGTGTGTGTGTGTGTGGTTGTGTGTGTGTGTGGTTGTGTGTGTGTGTGGTTGTGTGTGTGGTTGTGTATGTAGTTGTGTGTTGGTGTGTGTGGTTGTGTGTGGTTGTGTGTGGTTGTGTGTGGTTGTGTGTGTGGTTGTGTGTGGTTGTGTGTGTGTGTGGTTGTGTGTGGTTGTGTATGTAGTTGTGTGTTGTTGTGTGTGTGTGTGGTTGTGTGTGGTTGTGTGTGGTTGTGTGTGTGTGTGTGTGGTTGTGTGTGTGGTTGTGTGGTTGTGTGTGTGTGTGTGTGTGTGGTTGTGTGTGTGTGTAGTTGCGTGTTGTGTGGTTGTGTGTGTGTGTAGTTGCGTGTTGTGTGGTTGTGTGTGGTTGTGTGTGGTTGTGTGTGGTTGTGTGTGTGGTTGTGTGTGGTTGTGTGTAGGTGTGGTTGTGTATGGTTGTGTGTGTGGTTGTGTGTATGGTTGTGTGTGTGTGTGTGTGGTTGTGTGTGTGTGTAGTTGCGTGTTGTTGTGTGGTTGTGTGGTTGTGTGTGTGTGGTTGTGTGTGGTTGTGTGTGTGGTTGTGTGGTTGTGTGTGTGGTTGTGTGTGGTTGTGTGTGTGTGTGTGGTTGTGTGTGGTTGTGTGTGTGTGTGTGGTTGTGTGTGGTTGTGTGTGTGTGTGTGTGTGGTTGTGTGTGTGTGGGTGTGTGTGTGTGTGTGTGGTTGTGTGTGTGGTTGTGTGTGGTTGTGTGTGTGGTTGTGTGTGTGGTTGTGTGTGTGGTTGTGTGTGGTTGTGTGCGTGTGTGTGTGTGGTTGTGTGTGTGTGTGGTTGTGTGTGGTTGTGTGTGTGGTTGTGTGTGGTTGTGTGTGGTTGTGTGTGTGTGGTTGTGTGTGGTTGTGTGTGTGTGTGTGTGGTTGTGTGTGTGTGTGGTTGTGTGTGTGTGTGTGGTTGTGTGTGTGTGTGTGTGTGTGTGGTTGTGTGTGTGGTTGTGTGTGTGATTGTGTGTGTGGTTGTGTGTGGTTGTGTGTGGTTGTGTGTGTGATTGTGTGTGTGGTTGTGTGTGTGTGTGTGTGTGGTTGTGTGTAGTTGCGTGTTGTTGTGTGGTTGTGTGTGTGTGTGGTTGTGTGTGGTTATGTGTGGTTGTGTGTGGTTGTGTGTGGTTGTGTGTGGTTGTGTGTGTGTGGTTGTGTGGTTGTGTGTGGTTGTGTGGTTGTGTGTGGTTGTGTGTGTGTGTGTGTGTGGTTGTGTGTGTGTGGGTGTGTGTGTGTGTGTGGTTGTGTGTGTGGTTGTGTGTGTGGTTGTGTGTGTGGTTGTGTGTGGTTGTGTGTGTGGTTGTGTGTGGTTGTGTGTGTGTGTGTGGTTGTGTGTGTGTGTAGTTGCATGTTGTGTGGTTGTGTGTGTGTGGTTGTGTGTGTGGTTGTGTGTGTGTGGTTGTGTGTGTGTGTGTGTGTGTGGTTGTGTGTGTGTGGTTGTGTGTGTGTGTGTGTGTGTGGTTGTGTGTGGTTGTGTGTGTGTGTGGTTGTGTGTGTGTGTGTGGTTGTGTGTGTGTGGTTGTGTTTGTGTGTGTGGTTGTGTGTGTGTGGTTGTGTTTGTGTGGTTGTGTTTGTGTGTGGTTGTGTGTGGTTGTGTGTGGTTGTGTGTGGTTGTGTGTGTGGTTGTGTGTGTGCGTGTGTGGTTGTGTTTGTGTGTGTGGTTGTGTGTGTGTGGTTGTGTGTGTGTGGTTGTGTGTGTGGTTGTGTTTGTGTGTGTGGTTGTGTTTGTGTGTGTGGTTGTGTGTGTGTGGTTGTGTGTGTGTGTGGTTGTGTGTGTGTGTGGTTGTGTGTGTGTGTGTGGTTGTGTGTGTGTGTGGTTGTGTGTGGTTGTGTGTGTGGTTGTGTGTGTGTGGTTGTGTGTGTGTGTGTGTGGTTGTGTGTGTGTGGTTGTGTGTGTGTGTGTGTGGTTGTGTGTGGTTGTGTGTGTGTGTGGTTGTGTGTGTGTGTGTGTGGTTGTGTGTGTGTGTGTGTGGTTGTGTGGTTGTGTGTGTGTGTGTGGTTGTGTGTGTGTGTGGTTGTGTGTGTGTGTGGTTGTGTGTGTGTGTGGTTGTGTGTGTGGTTGTGTGTGGTTGTGTGGTTGTGTGTGTGGTTGTGTGTGTGATTGTGTGTGTGTGGTTGTGTGTGGTTGTGTGTGGTTTTGTGTGTGGTTGTGTGTGTGGTTGTGTGTGGTTGTGTGGTTGTGTGTGTGGTTGTGTGTGGTTGTGTGTGGTTGTGTGGTTGTGTGTGGTTGTGTGTGTGTGGTTGTGTGTGGTTGTGTGTGTGTGTGGTTGTGTGTGTGTGTGTGTGTGTGTGTGGTTGTGTGTGTGTGTGGTTGTGTGTGGTTGTGTGTGTGTGTGGTTGTGTGTGTGTGTGGTTGTGTGTGTGTGTGTGGTTGTGTGTGTGTGTGTGTGGTTGTGTGTGTGTGGTTGTGTGTGTGTGGTTGTGTGTGTGTGGTTGTGTGTGTGTGTGGTTGTGTGTGTGTGTGGTTGTGTGTGTGTGTGGTTGTGTGTGTGTGGGTGTGTGTGGGTGTGGTTGTGTGTGTGTGTGGTTGTGTGTGGTTGTGTGTGTGTGGTTGTGTGTGGTTGTGTGTGGTTGTGTGTGGTTGTGTGTGGTTGTGTGTGTGGTTGTGTGTGTGGTTGTGTGGTTGTGTGTGGTTGTGTGGTTGTGTGTGTGTGTGTGGTTGTGTGTGTGTGTGGTTGTGTGTGTGTGTGGTTGTGTGTGTGTGGTTGTGTGTGTGTGGTTGTGTGTGTGTGTGTGGTTGTGTGTGTGTGTGGTTGTGTGTGTGTGTGTGGTTGTGTGTGTGTGTGGTTGTGTGTGTGTGGTTGTGTGTGTGTGGGTGTGTGTGGGTGTGGTCGTGTGTGTGTGTGGTTGTGTGTGTGTGTGGTTGTGTGTGGTTGTGTGTGTGTGTGGTTGTGTGTGGTTGTGTGTGGTTGTGTGTGTGTGTGGTTGTGTGTGGTTGTGTGTGTGGTTGTGTGGTTGTGTGTGGTTGTGTGGTTGTGTGTGTGTGTGTGTGGTTGTGTGTGTGTGTGTGTGGTTGTGTGTGTGTGTGGTTGTGTGTGTGTGTGTGGTTGTGTGTGTGTGTGTGGTGTTGTGTGTATGTGGTTGTGTGTGTGGTTGTGTGTGTGGTTGTGTGTGTGGTTGTGTGTGTGTGTGTGGTTGTGTGTGTGTGTAGTTGCGTGTTGTTGTGTGGTTGTGTGTGGTTGTGAGTGGTTGTGTGTGGTTGTGTGTGTGGTTGTGTTTGTGTGTGTGGTTGTGTTTGTGTGTGTGGTTGTGTGTGTGTGTGGTTGTGTGTGTGTGTGGTTGTGTGTGTGTGTGGTTGTGTGTGTGTGTGTGGTTGTGTGTGTGTGTGGTTGTGTGTGGTTGTGTGTGTGGTTGTGTGTGTGTGGTTGTGTGTGTGTGTGTGGTTGTGTGTGTGTGTGTGGTTGTGTGTGTGTGGTTGTGTGTGTGTGTGTGGTTGTGTGTGGTTGTGTGTGTGTGTGTGGTTGTGTGTGTGTGTGTGGTTGTGTGTGTGTGTGGTTGTGTGTGGTTGTGTGTGTGGTTGTGTGTGTGTGTGGTTGTGTGTGTGTGGTTGTGTGTGTGTGGTTGTGTGTGTGTGTGTGTGGTTGTGTGTGTGTGTGGTTGTGTGTGTGTGTGTGGTTGTGTGTGTGTGGTTGTGTTTGTGTGTAAGGTTGTGTGTGTGTGGTTGTGTGTGTGTGGTTGTGTGTGTGTGTGGTTGTGTGTGTGTGTGGGTGGTGTGTGTGTGGTTGTGTGTGGTTCTGTGTGTGTGTGTGTGTGTGTGTGGTTGTGTGTGGTTGTGTGTGGTTGTGTGTGTGGTTGTGTGGTTGTGTGTGTGTGGTTGTGTGTGGTTGTGTTTGTGTGTGTGGTTGTGTGTGTGGTTGTGTGTGTGTGTGGTTGTGTGTGTGGTTGTGTTTGTGTGTGTGGTTGTGTGTGTGTGTGTGGTTGTGTGTGTGGTTGTGTGTGGTTGTGTGGTTGTGTGTGGTTGTGTGTGGTTGTGTGGTTGTGTGTGTGTGGTTGTGTGTGTGGTTGTGTGTGTGGTTGTGTGTGGTTGTGTGGTTGTGTGTGGTTGTGTGTGGTTGTGTGTGGTTGTGTGGTTGTGTGTGTGTGGTTGTGTGTGTGGTTGTGTGTGTGGTTGTGTGTGGTTGTGTGTGTGGTTGTGTGTGTGGTTGTGTGTGTGTGTGGTTGTGTGTGTGGTTGTGTGTGTGTGGTTGTGTGTGTGGTTGTGTGTGTGTGTGGTTGTGTGTGTGTGTGTGGTTGTGTGTGTGTGTGTGGTTGTGTTTGTGTGTGTGGTTGTGTTTGTGTGTGTGGTTGTGTGTGTGTGTGTGGTTGTGTTTGTGTGTGTGGTTGTGTTTGTGTGTGTGGTTGTGTGTGTGTGTGTGGTTGTGTTTGTGTGTGTGGTTGTGTTTGTGTGTGTGGTTGTGTGTGTGTGTGTGTGGTTGTGTGTGGTTCTGTGTGTGTGTGTGTGGTTGTGTGTGGTTGTGTGTGTGTGGGTGGTGTGTGTGGTTGTGTGTGGTTCTGTGTGTGTGTGTGTGGTTGTATGTGGTTGTGTGTGTGTGTGTGGTTGTGTGTGGTTGTGTGTGTGTGTGTGTGTGGTTGTGTGTGTGTGTGTGTGTGTGTGGTTGTGTGTGTGTGGTTGTGTGTGTGTGGTTGTGTGTGTGGTTGTGTGTGTGGTTGTGTGTGTGTGTGGTTGTGTTTGTGTGTGTGTGTGTGTGGTTGTGTTTGTGTGTGTGGTTGTGTGTGTGTGGTTGTGTGTGTGGTGTGTGGGCGGTGTGTGTGGTTGTGTGTGGTTCTGTGTGTGTGTGGTTGTGTGTGGTTGTGTGTGTGTGTGTGTGTGGTTGTGTGTGGTTGTGTGTGGTTGTGTATGTGTGTGTGTGTGTGTGTGTGGTTGTGTGTGGTTGTGTGTGGTTGTGTGTGTGTGGTTGTGTGTGTGGTTGTGTGTGTGGTTGTGTGTGTGTGTGGTTGTGTTTGTGTGTGTGGTTGTGTGTGTGTGTGTGGTTGCTTAACACGCTTCACGAGTTTAGCCTCAAAGACTGCTTAGCCTACGCTACCACTAGGGCAGCTAGTCCAAAAAGGTTGACTTACAACCACACCATAAGGGTTGCTTGGCATGGTACAAGGTGGTGTGAGAAGTTGGCCTGGTATATGATGCTCACTAGTTAAAGTGATCACCTTGTACCATGCCAAGCAACCCTTATGGTGTGGTTGTAAGTCAACCTTTTCGGACTAGCTGCCCTAGTGGTAGCGTAGGCTAAGCAGTCTTTGAGGCTAAACTCGTGAAGCGTGTTAAGCCAGCTGTTTTACCAAATGCAACCCCCTTTTATACCAATGAAAGGACACCACACAGATATATATTCAAAATATATATGTATTTATTTATCAAAGTAACCCCTAGTCTCTTTATGAGCACAGGAGCACAAATCGTCAAACAAGATTATCACAGAATACACAGAAGTTGCACTTTATATGGATAGGCCCTGGTGGCCACTCAAACCATATACTAAAATAGTGGTATAAGTACCACGAACAGAAAAGGGAAAAGGCCTAAGGCCTCTAGAATCGCTGGGCCTACAAGGAGCTAACGTCAGTTAGTGACCAGGAGGTCCACGGGTGGCGTGTGCAGAGCAAATAGTCACACGCGTGCTCCCATAGGTTTCAATGGGTGCGTAAAAAGTACAAAGTTACTGCAAAAGGAATCTTCCGGATGACCTAGGAACTTAAGATTTGGAACACAGGCACTAGAGATGTAATACTACACTTGGGCACAGGTGTGCCAGCTTTACCTCACCCACAGGAAGCGGGTGCATAGGCCTCGAAGTGCGTCGGGTTTCTTCTATCTGTTCCGTGGGGCCTGTAGACAAAAGTGCTGCAGGCGGTCGGTCGGGAAGAGATGCAGTGGATCCAAGAGTGGATCGGAGATGTTGAAGACCTGTAAGCAGAGGGGACAGTGTTCACAGTCACTAGCCAGTGACCAGCGTGGCACCAGGTGGGTACCAGGCGATGTCGGGTGCAAACAGGTGATGAGGGGTAGCTTGTCTCCGCAGCCACGTGGTCCCTGAAGGTCGACGACGTCCAGGAGTCGGCTCACGAGCTGTCCCACGCAGGCTCTCGCTGTCGGCGGTGTCGACGACTTGATCGAAGCAAACAAGCCTTGGCAAAAGCAATTGCAGGAGGATTCGGAAATCAGCTGTTGGTTCTGACCAGCAAGGTCAGAGGGATTGCTCCTTTGGAGGGGAGCAAGGGCCAGTCTGGAGCAACCAGACCAGCGGTGTTTGTTGTAGATTTCGTCGCCAAGATGGCCACTAGCCAGCGGGCCAGCAACCGGTTAGGCGCGTCGAGTGGCAAAATGCAGAAGGGCCCCACGCAGATCGTGGAGATGCTGGAGGGCTCACCTTTGGTGCAGATGCTGCTCGAGGGTTGGGCTTCTCAGGACCCAAAGCACAACTTGGAGGGAGCCTCGGTTGTTGCACTGGTCAGCTTGTCGTAGTCGTTCCAAGATGGCTGGCTCCACGTGTCTCGGTGCCTCCACGGGTCTCTTCTTTGCAGGGACTGTGGATCGGGCGGTGAGAGGTCTGGAGGTCCAGGTCTTGTCAGTCTCTGGGCTCGGGCTCCGGCGGGAGGCGGCGGCAAAGCAGACGTTGATTCGCTGGATGGTGCTTGCGTTAGCAAGGTGGTCACTCCCTGACCACAGGGGAGATTTTCTTCAGTCTTCTGTGCAGCAGAATGTCGAAGTTCCCGTCTTCTTCTTAGTTTCAAGTTGATTCCAGGATGTCTGAAGTCTTAGGACACAGCTCCTACCTTTATTCGGATTCTAGGGGCCGGACTACCTGCTAGGTCCCTCCCTATGGGTGGGACCAGGAAGGGGGGTGGTTACACCCCCAATCCTTTGTCCAGCTCGCCCCAGGCCCGGGACTGGTGTGCCCCAGGACCGGTTTGAACTGGCATATGCCCCGAGGCTCCTTGTGAGCCACAGGCATGTCTGGTTTCTTTCAAGCCCTACCTGACCAATACACAAAATCCTGTCTGGGGTGGTGCTCGCACCTCCCCTGGCAGGAAACCCTTTGTCCACACCTCCCAAGCTGGAAGGACTCCCAGCAGCGGGAGGGCAGACTTGTGTCTGTGGTGGCAGCATCCATTTTGTGGAGCTGAGGCTATGTCTGATTTTACCCGGGTTTCAGGTACTGTACATGTCGTGTCCCTCTAGAAGGGTGGAATGCTAACCCCGTCGCCAGAATTGGCGAGGGGTTAGTATTCCAATTCGTATGACACCTTACTCGACATGTTTTGATAAAGCCAAACCAAAGATAGCATTTAACCGCGAGGTTCATAATGCACTTAAGAGTATATGGTATGACGATATCTGGAAACAGTAGAAGGAAGTTGTTCCGACCACTGCAGACAGGCTCAGCTCATGCCAGAGCACCATCTCACATGGAACCAAGCACTCTGCCTTCAGGATTGTTAAGGCCTGCCATAGGAGTGACTTATAGGTTACCAGGTGTCCCATTTAAGGTTAGGTATAGGTATACTACACCTAAGTAAGAGGTGATTACACCAACTTACCCCAGCTGAGTGATCAGCCAGTTGTGTCAAATTGTTAGGCCAAGCCTGGGGTGGCATAATACATGCTGCAGCCCCTGGCAGGCCTTGGGTACACCAATGCCCTGGGTACCTAGTGTACACTGGTACAGGGGCTGACAGGGTGATCCACTTCCAATTGGTTATGCACCTAGGGTGCATAGTTTTAATTTAGTAGAGAGAACAGCAGGCTGGGGGTCTGATTGGCAGGCCCACAGCCTCAATATGTCAAAAACCAGTGAAGCAAAAAGCAAAAATTTGGGGTGACCATAGGATAGCAGACCCTACTCTCCTACACAACCCCCCCCCAAACGCTGGGACATTAAACTAGCCTTGACCAGTCTCGTCTTCATGTCCTAAGTGGAAGTACCTGGAGAGACCATCTGCATTCCCATGGTCAGTACCTGGCCGGTGCTCCACTGTAAAGTCCATCCCCTGTAGGGAAATGGACCACCTAAGCAGTTTGGGGTTTTCACCCTTCATCTGATTTAGCCACAAGAGGGGCTTATGGTCGGTCTGAATCTTGAAGTGAGTGCCAAACAAGTATGGCCTCAGCTTCTTCAGGGCCCACACCACAGCAAAGGCCTCCCTCTCAATAGCTGACCAATTCTTCTCTCTGGGGGTCAACCTTCTGCTAATAAAAGCAATGGGTTGGTCTTGACCATCTACATTAAGTTGTGACAGCACAGCTCCCACACCCAACTCAGAAGCATCTGTTTGGACAATAAACTCTTTGGAGTAGTCAGGACTTTTCAGGATAGGTGCAGAGCACATGGCCTCCTTCAGGTCATCAAATGCCTTTTGACAGCTTACTGTCCACTGAACCTTTTTGGGCATCTTCTTGGATGTCAGATCATTAAGAGGAGTCACAATGGACCCATAGTTCTTAACAAACTTCCTGTAATACCCAGTCAAGCCCAAGAAAGCTCGAACTTGAGTCTGGGTGGTTGGAGGGGACCAATCCTTGATGGACTGTATCTTACTCTCCAGTGGTTGAACTTGGCCCCCACCTACAAGGTGGCCCAAATACACAACCTTACTCTGCCCTATCTGGCACTTAGTAGCCTTGATAGTGAGGCCTGCCCTTTGCAGAGCCTCAAGAGCCTTCTTCAGGTGGATCAGGTGATCCTCCCAGGTGGAACTAAAGACAGCAATGTCATCAAGATATGCTGCGCAAAAGTCATCCAACCCAGTAAGGACTTGGTTCACCAGCCTTTGGAAGGTGGCAGGTGCATTCTTCAGACCAAAGGGCATCACCACAAACTGATAATGCCCACCTGGGGTTGAGAATGCCGTTTTGGCCTTAGACTCCTCAGCTAACCTGATTTGCCAATAGCCAGCTGTCAAGTCAAATGTGCTCAAAAACTTTGCAGAAGCTAGTTTGTCTATGAGCTCATCTGCCCTTGGAATAGGGTGTGCATCTGTCCTGGTGACAGCATTGAGTCCTCTGTAGTCCACACAGAACCTCATCTCTCTCTTGCCATCTTTGGTGTGAGGTTTGGGGACCAGAACCACTGGGCTAGCCCAGGGGCTCTCTGAGGGTTCAATGACACCTAATTCCAGCATTTTATGTACCTCAGCCTTTATACAGTCCCTGACGTGGTCAGGTTGTCTGTAAAGTTTGTTCTTTACAGGCAGACTGTCACCAGTGTCCACAACATGGGTACACCAGTCAGTTTGACTAGGTATCAAGGAAAACATATGTGAAAATGATTGTAGAACCTGTCTACATTCAGTCTGCTGATGGGCAGTGAGGTTGCCTCCAAGGGTCACTCCTTCAACTGAGCCATCTTCAGGGTTCTGAGACAACAGGTCTGGGAGAGGGTCACTCTCTTCCTCCTGTCCCTCATCTGTAGCCATGAGCAAGCCCATGTCTGCCCTGTCAACATATGCTTTAAGCCTGTTAACATGGAGTACCCTGTGGGGACTCCTGGGAGTTCCTAGGTCCACCAAGTAGGTGACCTCTCCCTTCTTTTCCAGGATTGTATGGGGTCCAGACCATTTGTCTTGGAGTGCTGCTGGGGCCACTGGCTCCAACACCCATACCTTCTGTCCTGGCTGATACTCAACCAAGACAGCCTTTTGGTCATGCCAAGCTTTCTGTAAGGCCTGGCTTGCCTCAAGGTTTTTAGATGCCTTCTCCATATACTCAGCCATCCTGGAGCGGAGGCCAAGTACATAGTCCACTATGTCTAGCTTAGGCTTTTTGAGAGGTAACTCCCATCCTTCCTTCACCAAACACAGTGGGCCTCTCACAGGGTGCCCAAACAACAATTCAAAGGGGCTGTAGCCAACTCCTTTTTGTGGGACCTCTCTGTAAGCAAACAGAAGGCAGGGTAGAAGGATATCCCATCTTCGCCTGAGCTTTTCAGGTAATCCTTTGATCATACCCTTTAGGGTCTTGTTGAATCTCTCAACAAGCCCATTGCATTGTGGGTGATAAGGGGTGGTGAACTTGTAGTTGACACCACATTCCTTCCACATAGCTGTCAAGTATCCTGACATAAAGTTGGTACCTCTGTCAGATACTACCTCCTTAGGAAACCCCACTCTGGAGAATACTCCCAGCAGGGCCCTGGCCACAACAGGAGCTGTAGTGGTCCTAAGGGGAATTGCCTCTGGATACCTGGTGGCATGATCCACTACCACCAGTATAAATCTGTGCCCAGATGCAGTGGGAGGATCCATGGGACCCACTATGTCTATTCCCACTCTTTCAAAGGGGACCCCCACCACAGGTAGTGGTATTAGGGGGGCCTTTGTTGTGCCACCTGATTTGCCACTGGCTTGGCAGGTAACACAGGAGCGACAAAACTCCTTTGTATCTTCACTCATATGAGGCCAGTGAAAGTGAGGGACAAGCCTGTCCCAAGTCTTGTTCTGGCCTAAGTGTCCTGCTAAAGGAATGTCATGGGCCAAGGTAAGAAGGAAGCCCCTAAATTGCAGAGGTATGACCAACCTCCTGGTTGCACCAGGCTTGGGGTCTCTAGCCTCTGAATAAAGGAGCCCTTCATCCCAATACACTTTATGGGTACCTTGAGCATTCCCAGCAGCCTCAGCAGCAGCCAGCTGTCTGAGGGGTTCAAGAGAGGGACAGGATAACTGAGCCTGCCTCAAGTCAGCCCTTGAAGGTCCCCCTGTCCCCAGAAACTCAACCTGATCAGGTTCAAGCTCTTCAGGGACAGTTCCTTCAGGGTCCTCTAGATCAGCTTCCTGGGAAGGCTGATCATCACTCTGAGGCAGGGGGGAAGGCACAGCCTTGACCCTCCTGTTCTTCTTCTTGGTAGGTGCTTGGTCCATTGTTCCAGGATCCAAGACCTGAGGTTCAGTGAGGCACTTTTTGGCCTGTGACCTGGTCACAGCAAGGACATGTGATGATATACCTAACATCTCTGCATGAGTCCTGTACTCCACTTCTGACCATAGAGAACTCTCTAGGTCATTGCCCAACAAACATTCTACTGGGAGGTCTGCACTAACCACAACCCTTTTGAGGCCAGTTACCCCTCCCCATGAGAAGTTAACAACTGCCACACTGTGTGAAGTAGTGGCATTGCTGGCATTGGTCACCAGGTAGTTCTCACCTGGTATGTACTGTCCAGGGTCCACAAAGCCTGGTGTCACCATAGTGACACTGGCACATGTGTCCCTGTAGGCTTGAGCCACTTTGTCATTAATTAAAGGAGTCTGTCTGTACTTGCCCAGGTTACTGGGGCTCACAGTCAGGGACAAATCAATGTCCCCATCACAGATCAAGACTGCCTGTGTAAGGGTTCTGTCTAAGTCAGAATCTCCTTCAGTTCCCATAGTGATTCCCACTACACCCTTTGTCTGGGGACCAACACTGCTAACAGTAGTACTGGGAGCAGGTGCCTTAGGGGCAACAGTGTTGGGGGCTCCACCCTTTTTGCAATCACTAGTCCAGTGAGTTGTATTTTTACAATGATTGCACCAGGGTTTCTTCTGACCTTCTTTCTTCTTCTTGGACTGTTGGGACCCACCCTCCTTAGCAGTAGTTTGGGGCCCTGTTGAAGACTTCTGGTCTTTAGGTTTCTGATCTCCACCCTTTTGGTCTGTCTTCTTCTGATCACCCCCTTGGCCCTGGTTCTGGTTCTTTTGCTTAACCCTGGTTCTGACCCATTTGTCTGCCTTCTTTCCCAATTCTTGGGGAGAGGTCAGATCAGAGTCAACCAAGTGTTGATGCAGTTGCTGGTTTTGACAGTTATTTAAAATCTGTTCTCTCATCATCAAATTATACAATCCTGTAAAATCAGATACCTTACTTCCCAGCAACCAACCCTCCAAAGCCTTAGTGGCACATTCAATGTATTCAGACCAGTCCTGAGTCTGTGTCTTTTGGGTGTCTCTGAACATTAACCTGTACTGCTCAGTGGTTAAGCCTAACCCATCAACTAGAACACTCTTCAGGACTCTGTAGTTTCTGACATCCTCTTCTCTAACAGTGAGGAGTCTGTCTCTGCCTCTTCCCTCAAAGGAGAGCCAGAGGATTGCTGCCCACTGATCTTCAGGAACCTGCTGTACTTTGCAGGCTCTCTCAAGAGCAGTTATCCACTTGTGGATGTCATCCCCACTTTTGTAGGGGGGCACAACCTTAGACAGGTTTCTATTGTCGAAAACCCTATCTTTGTCCTTAGGGACAATGCTGCCACCAGTGGGTATAGACCCACTCTCTTTATGCTGTCTAGCCTTGCTAAGTTTCTCTTCCATCAGGGCTACTTCTAGCTCCTGCTTCCTGATCCTCAGCTGGGCCTCTTGCATCTTGGCCTCATGTTCCCTCCTCTGAGGGGTGGTCATCCTTCTCCTGGAGTGACCTTGAGAGCCTCTAGAGCCATGGGAAGCATTGGAGTCACCTGAGCGATTCCTTTGCCTTCCCAGCCCTGTGTTAAGTCCACTGGGGAGATCCAGTGGGTTGAACCCACTGTCAGTCCCCAATAGCCTTGGTTTAGCTGGGCCAAGTATAACACTTGGCACTGGGCTAGTTCTCCCTTCATCCTCACTACTGTCAGTATCCTTTTCACTCTCATCCTCTGTGGTAGGCATCCCATCTAAGGGGTGACTATTGGGAAGGGGTACTTCAGTGGCATCTTTAGAAGGGGGGCCTCCTGTTCCTGTCCCTAAGGGGGCTAACTGGGAAGCTTTCTTGAGTGCTCTCTGATTCTCATCATTCTGTAAGAGCTCTCTGAGCTCAGCAGAGTTTGGGTTCTTGGGCTGTTTAAGGCCTCTAAGAGTTGCCAAATGCCTGAGCTCATTCTGATTAAGGGTAGCAAAGCTGGATGGTGCCCTCTGGGGGTCACTCTCAACAGAGATGGGTACAGTGGACCCCTCTGCCCCGGCCATTGCTCTTAAGTGTGGGTGGATGTGTTGCAATCTACCTACACTTGGGTTTACCTACTAAACCTATCTAGTAGTTGTAGTCAGGGTGTGCTACTCCCTTTGCTCTACAACAACTAAGTTCAGTAGAACTTAAGTATATCTAATCTTGTTTTATATGTACCTACAGGTACCTATGTGATCTTTCAATTGGTAACCAAGAGATTACAATGGTAAAACACAGCAAGCTCAAATCCAACCGCTGCTCACCAATGTGAGAAGTTGGCCTGGTATATGATGCTCACTAGTTAAAGTGATCACCTTGTACCATGCCAAGCAACCCTTATGGTGTGGTTGTAAGTCAACCTTTTCGGACTAGCTGCCCTAGTGGTAGCGTATGCTAAGCAGTCTTTGAGGCTAAACTCGTGAAGCGTGTTAAGCCAGCTGTTTTACCAAATGCAACCCCCTTTTATACCAATGAAAGGACACCACACAGATATATATTCAAAATATATATGTATTTATTTATCAAAGTAACCCCTAGTCTCTTTATGAGCACAGGAGCACAAATCGTCAAACAAGATTATCACAGAATACACAGAAGTTGCACTTTATATGGATAGGCCCTGGTGGCCACTCAAACCATATACTAAAATAGTGGTATAAGTACCACGAACAGAAAAGGGAAAAGGCCTAAGGCCTCTAGAATCGCTGGGCCTACAAGGAGCTAACGTCAGTTAGTGACCAGGAGGTCCACGGGTGGCGTGTGCAGAGCAAATAGTCACACGCGTGCTCCCATAGGTTTCAATGGGTGCGTAAAAAGTACAAAGTTACTGCAAAAGGAATCTTCCGGATGACCTAGGAACTTAAGATTTGGAACACAGGCACTAGAGATGTAATACTACACTTGGGCACAGGTGTGCCAGCTTTACCTCACCCACAGGAAGCGGGTGCATAGGCCTCGAAGTGCGTCGGGTTTCTTCTATCTGTTCCGTGGGGCCTGTAGACAAAAGTGCTGCAGGCGGTCGGTCGGGAAGAGATGCAGTGGATCCAAGAGTGGATCGGAGATGTTGAAGACCTGTAAGCAGAGGGGACAGTGTTCACAGTCACTAGCCAGTGACCAGCGTGGCACCAGGTGGGTACCAGGCGATGTCGGGTGCAAACAGGTGATGAGGGGTAGCTTGTCTCCGCAGCCACGTGGTCCCTGAAGGTCGACGACGTCCAGGAGTCGGCTCACGAGCTGTCCCACGCAGGCTCTCGCTGTCGGCGGTGTCGGCGACTTGATCGAAGCAAACAAGCCTTGGCAAAAGCAATTGCAGGAGGATTCGGAAATCAGCTGTTGGTTCTGACCAGCAAGGTCAGAGGGATTGCTCCTTTGGAGGGGAGCAAGGGCCAGTCTGGAGCAACCAGACCAGCGGTGTTTGTCGTAGATTTCGTCGCCAAGATGGCCACTAGCCAGCGGGCCAGCAACCGGTTAGGCGCGTCGAGTGGCAAAATGCAGAAGGGCCCCACGCAGATCGTGGAGATGCTGGAGGGCTCACCTTTGGTGCAGATGCTGCTCGAGGGTTGGGCTTCTCAGGACCCAAAGCACAACTTGGAGGGAGCCTCGGTTGTTGCACTGGTCAGCTTGTCGTAGTCGTTCCAAGATGGCTGGCTCCACGTGTCTCGGTGCCTCCACGGGTCTCCTCTTTGCAGGGACTGTGGATCGGGCGGTGAGAGGTCTGGAGGTCCAGGTCTTTTCAGTCTCTGGGCTCGGGCTCCGGCGGGAGGCGGCGGCAAAGCAGACGTTGATTCGCTGGATGGTGCTTGCGTTAGCAAGGTGGTCACTCCCTGACCACAGGGGAGATTTTCTTCAGTCTTCTGTGCAGCAGAATGTCGAAGTTCCCGTCTTCTTCTTAGTTTCAAGTTGATTCCAGGATGTCTGAAGTCTTAGGACACAGCTCCTACCTTTATTCGGATTCTAGGGGCCGGACTACCTGCTAGGTCCCTCCCTATGGGTGGGACCAGGAAGGGGGGTGGTTACACCCCCAATCCTTTGTCCAGCTCGCCCCAGGCCCGGGACTGGTGTGCCCCAGGACCGGTTTGAACTGGCATATGCCCCGAGGCTCCTTGTGAGCCACAGGCATGTCTGGTTTCTTTCAAGCCCTACCTGACCAATACACAAAATCCTGTCTGGGGTGGTGCTCGCACCTCCCCTGGCAGGAAACCCTTTGTCCACACCTCCCAAGCTGGAAGGACTCCCAGCAGCGGGAGGGCAGACTTGTGTCTGTGGTGGCAGCATCCATTTTGTGGAGCTGAGGCTATGTCTGATTTTACCCGGGTTTCAGGTACTGTACATGTCGTGTCCCTCTAGAAGGGTGGAATGCTAACCCCGTCGCCAGAATTGGCGAGGGGTTAGTATTCCAATTCGTATGACACCTTACTCGACATGTTTTGATAAAGCCAAACCAAAGATAGCATTTAACCGCGAGGTTCATAATGCACTTAAGAGTATATGGTATGACGATATCTGGAAACAGTAGAAGGAAGTTGTTCCGACCACTGCAGACAGGCTCAGCTCATGCCAGAGCACCATCTCACATGGAACCAAGCACTCTGCCTTCAGGATTGTTAAGGCCTGCCATAGGAGTGACTTATAGGTTACCAGGTGTCCCATTTAAGGTTAGGTATAGGTATACTACACCTAAGTAAGAGGTGATTACACCAACTTACCCCAGCTGAGTGATCAGCCAGTTGTGTCAAATTGTTAGGCCAAGCCTGGGGTGGCATAATACATGCTGCAGCCCCTGGCAGGCCTTGGGTACACCAATGCCCTGGGTACCTAGTGTACACTGGTACAGGGGCTGACAGGGTGATCCACTTCCAATTGGTTATGCACCTAGGGTGCAAAGTTTTAATTTAGTAGAGAGAACAGCAGGCTGGGGGTCTGATTGGCAGGCCCACAGCCTCAATATGTCAAAAACCAGTGAAGCAAAAAGCAAAAATTTGGGGTGACCATAGGATAGCAGACCCTACTCTCCTACAGGTGGTCACTAGAACTAGTGAACAGCATATACCAGGCCAACTTCTCACATTGGTGAGCAGCGGTTGGATTTGAGCTTGCTGTGTTTTACCATTGTAATCTCTTGGTTACCAATTGAAAGATCACATAGGTACCTGTAGGTACATATAAAACAAGATTAGATATACATAAGTTCTACTGAACTTAGTTGTTGTAGAGCAAAGGGAGTAGCACACCCTGACTACAACTACTAGATAGGTTTAGTAGGTAAACCCAAGTGTAGGTAGATTGCAACACATCCACCCACACTTAAGAGCAATGGCCGGGGCAGAGGGGTCCACTGTACCCATCTCTGTTGAGAGTGACCCCCAGAGGGCACCATCCAGCTTTGCTACCCTTAATCAGAATGAGCTCAGGCATTTGGCAACTCTTAGAGGCCTTAAACAGCCCAAGAACCCAAACTCTGCTGAGCTCAGAGAGCTCTTACAGAATGATGAGAATCAGAGAGCACTCAAGAAAGCTTCCCAGTTAGCCCCCTTAGGGACAGGAACAGGAGGCCCCCCTTCTAAAGATGCCACTGAAGTACCCCTTCCCAATAGTCACCCCTTAGATGGGATGCCTACCACAGAGGATGAGAGTGAGAAGGATACTGACAGTAGTGAGGATGAAGGGAGAACTAGCCCAGTGCCAAGTGTTATACTTGGCCCAGCTAAACCAAGGCTATTGGGGACTGACAGTGGGTTCAACCCACTGGATCTCCCCAGTGGACTTAACACAGGGCTGGGAAGGCAAAGGAATCGCTCAGGTGACTCCAATGCTTCCCATGGCTCTAGAGGCTCTCAAGGTCACTCCAGGAGAAGGATGACCACCCCTCAGAGGAGGGAACATGAGGCCAAGATGCAAGAGGCCCAGCTGAGGATCAGGAAGCAGGAGCTAGAAGTAGCCCTGATGGAAGAGAAACTTAGCAAGGCTAGACAGCATAAAGAGAGTGGGTCTATACCCACTGGTGGCAGCATTGTCCCTAAGGACAAAGATAGGGTTTTCGACAATAGAAACCTGTCTAAGGTTGTGCCCCCCTACAAAAGTGGGGATGACATCCACAAGTGGATAACTGCTCTTGAGAGAGCCTGCAAGGTACAGCAGGTTCCTGAAGATCAGTGGGCAGCAATCCTCTGGCTCTCCTTTGAGGGAAGAGGCAGAGACAGACTCCTCACTGTTAGAGAAGAGGATGTCAGAAACTACAGAGTCCTGAAGAGTGTTCTAGTTGATGGGTTAGGCTTAACCACTGAACAGTACAGGTTAATGTTCAGAGACACCCAAAAGACACAGACTCAGGACTGGTCTGAATACATTGAATGTGCCACTAAGGCTTTGGAGGGTTGGTTGCTGGGAAGTAAGGTATCTGATTTTACAGGATTGTATAATTTGATGATGAGAGAACAGATTTTAAATAACTGTCAAAACCAGCAACTGCATCAACACTTGGTTGACTCTGATCTGACCTCTCCCCAAGAATTGGGAAAGAAGGCAGACAAATGGGTCAGAACCAGGGTTAAGCAAAAGAACCAGAACCAGGGCCAAGGGGGTGATCAGAAGAAAACAGACCAAAAGGGTGGAGATCAGAAACCTAAAGACCAGAAGTCTTCAACAGGGCCCCAAACTACTGCTAAGGAGGGTGGGTCCCAACAGTCCAAAAAGAAGAAAGAAGGTCAAAAGAAACCCTGGTGCAATCATTGTAAAAATACAACTCACTGGACTAGTGATTGCAAAAAGGGTGGAGCCCCCAACACTGTTGCCCCTAAGGCACCTGCTCCCAGTACTACTGTTAGCAGTGTTGGTCCCCAGACAAAGGGTGTAGTGGGAATCACTATGGGAACTGAAGGAGATTCTGACTTAGACAGAACCCTTACACAGGCAGTCTTGATCTGTGATGGGGACGTTGATTTGTCCCTGACTGTGAGCCCCAGTAACCTGGGCAAGTACAGACAGACTCCTTTAATTAATGACAAAGTGGCTCAAGCCTACAGGGACACATGTGCCAGTGTCACTATGGTGACACCAGACTTTGTGGACCCTGGACAGTACATACCAGGTGAGAACTACCTGGTGACCAATGCCAGCAATGCCACTACTTCACATAGTGTGGCAGTTGTTAACTTCTCATGGGGAGGGGTAACTGGCCTCAAAAGGGTTGTGGTTAGTGCAGACCTCCCAGTAGAATGTTTGTTGGGCAATGACCTAGAGAGTTCTCTATGGTCAGAAGTGGAGTACAGGACTCATGCAGAGATGTTAGGTATATCATCACATGTCCTTGCTGTGACCAGGTCACAGGCCAAAAAGTGCCTCACTGAACCTCAGGTCTTGGATCCTGGAACAATGGACCAAGCACCTACCAAGAAGAAGAACAGGAGGGTCAAGGCTGTGCCTTCCCCCCTGCCTCAGAGTGATGATCAGCCTTCCCAGGAAGCTGATCTAGAGGACCCTGAAGGAACTGTCCCTGAAGAGCTTGAACCTGATCAGGTTGAGTTTCTGGGGACAGGGGGACCTTCAAGGGCTGACTTGAGGCAGGCTCAGTTATCCTGTCCCTCTCTTGAACCCCTCAGACAGCTGGCTGCTGCTGAGGCTGCTGGGAATGCTCAAGGTACCCATAAAGTGTATTGGGATGAAGGGCTCCTTTATTCAGAGGCTAGAGACCCCAAGCCTGGTGCAACCAGGAGGTTGGTTATACCTCTGCAATTTAGGGGCTTCCTTCTTACCTTGGCCCATGATATTCCTTTAGCAGGACACTTAGGCCAGAACAAGACTTGGGACAGGCTTGTCCCTCACTTTCACTGGCCTCATATGAATGAAGATACAAAGGAGTTTTGTCGCTCCTGTGTTACCTGCCAAGCCAGTGGCAAATCAGGTGGCACAACAAAGGCCCCCCTAATACCACTACCTGTGGTGGGGGTCCCCTTTGAAAGAGTGGGAATAGACATAGTGGGTCCCATGGATCCTCCCACTGCATCTGGGCACAGATTTATACTGGTGGTAGTGGATCATGCCACCAGGTATCCAGAGGCAATTCCCCTTAGGACCACTACAGCACCTGTTGTGGCCAGGGCCCTGCTGGGAGTATTCTCCAGAGTGGGGTTTCCTAAGGAGGTAGTATCTGACAGAGGTACCAACTTTATGTCAGGATACTTGACAGCTATGTGGAAGGAATGTGGTGTCAACTACAAGTTCACCACCCCTTATCACCCACAATGCAATGGGCTTGTTGAGAGATTCAACAAGACCCTAAAGGGTATGATCAAAGGATTACCTGAAAAGCTCAGGCGAAGATGGGATATCCTTCTACCCTGCCTTCTGTTTGCTTACAGAGAGGTCCCACAAAAAGGAGTTGGCTACAGCCTGTGAGAAGTTGGCCTGGTATATGCTGTTCACTAGTTCTAGTGACCACCTTGTACCATGCCAAGCAACCCTTATGGTGTGGTTGTAAGTCAACCTTTTCGGACCAGCTGCCCTAGTGGTAGCGTAGGCTAAGCAGTCTTTGAGGCTAAACTCGTGAAGCGTGTTAAGCAAGCTGTTTTACCAATAGTAACCCCCTTTTATACCAATGAAAGGACACCACACAGATATATATTCAAAATATATATGTATTTATTTCTCAAAGTAACCCCTAGTCTCTTTATGAGCACAGGAGCACAAATCGTCAAACAAGATTACAGTAGAATACACAGAAGTTGCACTTTATATGGATAGGCCCTGGTGGCCACTCGAACCATATACTAAAATAGTGGTATAAGTACCACGAACAGAAAAGGGAAAAGGCCTAGGGCCTCTAGAATCGCTGGGCCTACAAGGAGCTAACGTCAGTTAGTGACCAGGAGGTCCACGGGTGGCGTGTGCAGAGCAAATAGTCACACGCGGGCTCCCATAGGTTTCAATGGGTGCGTAAAAAGTACAAAGTTACTGCAAAAGGAATCTTCCGGATGACCTAGGAACTTAAGATTTGGAACACAGGCACTAGAGATGTATTACTACACATGGGCACCGGAGTACCAGCTTTACCTCACCCACAGGAAGCGGGTGCATAGGTCTCAAAGTGCGTCGGGTTTCTTCTATCTGTTCCGTTGAGCCTGGGACAAAGATGCTGCAGGCGGTCGGTCGGGAAGAGATGCAGTGGATCCAAGAGTGGATCGGAGATGTTGAAGACCTGTAAGCAGAGGGGACAGTGTTCACAGTCACTAGCCAGTGACCAGCGTGGCACCAGGTGGGTACCAGGCGATGTCGGGTGCAAACAGGTGATGAGGGGTAGCTTGTCTCCGCAGCCACGTGGTCCCTGAAGGTCGACGACGTCCAGGAGTCGAGTCACGAGCTGTCCCACGCAGGCTCTCGCTGTCGGCGGTGTCGGCGACTTGATCGAAGCAAACAAGCCTTGGCAAAAGCAATTGTTGTAGGCAAGGAGTTTAAGCTGTTGGTTCTGACCAGCAAGGTCAGAGGGATTGCTCCTTTGGAGGGGAGCAAGAGCCAGTCTGGAGCAACCAGACCAGCGGTGTTTGTCGTAGATTTCGTCGCCAAGATGGCCACTAGCCAGCGGGCCAGCAACCGGTTAGGCGCGTCGAGTGGCAAAATGCAGAAGGGCCCCACGCAGATCGTGGAGATGCTGGAGGGCTCACCTTTGGTGCAGATGCTGCTCGAGGGTTGGGCTTCTCAGGACCCAAAGCACAACTTGGAGGGAGCCTCGGTTGTTGCACTGGTCAGCTTGTCGTAGTCGTTCCAAGATGGCTGGCTCCACGTGTCTCGGTGCCTCCACGGGTCTCCTCTTTGCAGGGACTGTGGATCGGGCGGTGAGAGGTCTGGAGGTCCAGGTCTTGTCAGTCTCTGGGCTCGGGCTCCGGCGGGAGGCGGCGGCAAAGCAGACGGTGATTCGCTGGATGGTGCTTGCGTTAGCAAGGTGGTCACTCCCTGACCACAGGGGAGATTTTCTTCAGTCTTCTGTGCAGCAGAATGTCGAAGTTCCCGTCTTCTTCTTAGTTTCAAGTTGATTCCAGGATGTCTGAAGTCTTAGGACACAGCTCCTACCTTTAAGCGGATTCTAGGGGCCGGACTACCTGCTAGGTCCCTCCCTAAGGGTGGGACCAGGAAGGGGGGTGGTTACACCCCCAATCCTTTGTCCAGCTCGCCCCAGGCCCGGGACTGGTGTGCCCCAGGACCGGTTTGAACTGGCATATGCACCGAGGCTCCTTGTGAGCCACAGGCATGTCTGGTTTCTTTCAAGCCCTACCTGACCAATACACAAAATCCTGTCTGGGGTGGTGCATGCACCTCCCCTGGCAGGAAACCCTTTGTCCACACCTCCCAAGCTGGAAGGACTCCCAGCAGCAGGAGGGCAGACTTGTGTCTGTGGTGGCAGCATCCATTTTGTGGAGCTGAGGCTATGTCTGATTTTACCCGGGTTTCAGGTACTGTACATGTCGTGTCCCTCTAGAAGGGTGGAATGCTAACCCCGTCGCCAGAATTGGCGAGGGGTTAGTATTCCAATTCGTATGACACCTTACTCGACATGTTTTGATAAAGCCAAACCAAAGATAGCATTTAACCGCGAGGTTCATAATGCACTTAAGAGTATATGGTATGACGATATCTGGAAACAGTAGAAGGAAGTTGTTCCGACCACTGCAGACAGGCTCAGCTCATGCCAGAGCACCATCTCACATGGAACCAAGCACTCTGCCTTCAGGATTGTTAAGGCCTGCCATAGGAGTGACTTATAGGTTACCAGGTGTCCCATTTAAGGTTAGGTATAGGTATACTACACCCAAGTAAGAGGTGATTACACCAACTTACCCCAGCTGAGTGATCAGCCAGTTGTGTCAGGTTGTTAGGCCAAGCCTGGGGTGGCATAATGCATGCTGCAGCCCCTGGCAGGCCTTGGGTACACCAATGCCCTGGGTACCTAGTGTACACTGGTACAGGGGCTGACAGGGTGATCCACTTCCAATTGGTTATGCACCTAGGGTGCATAGTTTTAATTTAGTAGAGAGAACAGCAGGCTGGGGGTCTGATTGGCAGGCCCACAGCCTCAATATGTCAAAAACCAGTGAAGCAAAAAGCAAAAATTTGGGGTGACCATAGGATAGCAGACCCTACTCTCCTACACAACCCCCCCCCAAACGCTGGGACATTAAACTAGCCTTGACCAGTCTCGTCTTCATGTCCTAAGTGGAAGTACCTGGAGAGACCATCTGCATTCCCATGGTCAGTACCTGGCCGGTGCTCCACTGTAAAGTCCATCCCCTGTAGGGAAATGGACCACCTAAGCAGTTTGGGGTTTTCACCCTTCATCTGATTTAGCCACAAGAGGGGCTTATGGTCGGTCTGAATCTTGAAGTGAGTGCCAAACAAGTATGGCCTCAGCTTCTTCAGGGCCCACACCACAGCAAAGGCCTCCCTCTCAATAGCTGACCAATTCTTCTCTCTGGGGGTCAACCTTCTGCTAATAAAAGCAATGGGTTGGTCTTGACCATCTACATTAAGTTGTGACAGCACAGCTCCCACACCCAACTCAGAAGCATCTGTTTGGACAATAAACTCTTTGGAGTAGTCAGGACTTTTCAGGATAGGTGCAGAGCACATGGCCTCCTTCAGGTCATCAAATGCCTTTTGACAGCTTACTGTCCACTGAACCTTTTTGGGCATCTTCTTGGATGTCAGATCATTAAGAGGAGTCACAATGGACCCATAGTTCTTAACAAACTTCCTGTAATACCCAGTCAAGCCCAAGAAAGCTCGAACTTGAGTCTGGGTGGTTGGAGGGGACCAATCCTTGATGGACTGTATCTTACTCTCCAGTGGTTGAACTTGGCCCCCACCTACAAGGTGGCCCAAATACACAACCTTACTCTGCCCTATCTGGCACTTAGTAGCCTTGATAGTGAGGCCTGCCCTTTGCAGAGCCTCAAGAGCCTTCTTCAGGTGGATCAGGTGATCCTCCCAGGTGGAACTAAAGACAGCAATGTCATCAAGATATGCTGCGCAAAAGTCATCCAACCCAGTAAGGACTTGGTTCACCAGCCTTTGGAAGGTGGCAGGTGCATTCTTCAGACCAAAGGGCATCACCACAAACTGATAATGCCCACCTGGGGTTGAGAATGCTGTTTTGGCCTTAGACTCCTCAGCTAACCTGATTTGCCAATAGCCAGCTGTCAAGTCAAATGTGCTCAAAAACTTTGCAGAAGCTAGTTTGTCTATGAGCTCATCTGCCCTTGGAATAGGGTGTGCATCTGTCCTGGTGACAGCATTGAGTCCTCTGTAATCCACACAGAACCTCATCTCTCTCTTGCCATCTTTGGTGTGAGGTTTGGGGACCAGAACCACTGGGCTAGCCCAGGGGCTCTCTGAGGGTTCAATGACACCTAATTCCAGCATTTTATGTACCTCAGCCTTTATACAGTCCCTGACGTGGTCAGGTTGTCTGTAAAGTTTGTTCTTTACAGGCAGACTGTCACCAGTGTCCACAACATGGGTACACCAGTCAGTTTGACTAGGTATCAAGGAAAACATATGTGAAAATGATTGTAGAACCTGTCTACATTCAGTCTGCTGATGGGCAGTGAGGTTGCCTCCAAGGGTCACTCCTTCAACTGAGCCATCTTCAGGGTTCTGAGACAACAGGTCTGGGAGAGGGTCACTCTCTTCCTCCTGTCCCTCATCTGTAGCCATGAGCAAGCCCATGTCTGCCCTGTCAACATATGCTTTAAGCCTGTTAACATGGAGTACCCTGTGGGGACTCCTGGGAGTTCCTAGGTCGACCAAGTAGGTGACCTCTCCCTTCTTTTCCAGGATTGTATGGGGTCCAGACCATTTGTCTTGGAGTGCTGCTGGGGCCACCGGCTCCAACACCCATACCTTCTGTCCTGGCTGATACTCAACCAAGACAGCCTTTTGGTCATGCCAAGCTTTCTGTAAGGCCTGGCTTGCCTCAAGGTTTTTAGATGCCTTCTCCATATACTCAGCCATCCTTGAGCGGAGACCAAGTACATAGTCCACTATGTCTAGCTTAGGCTTTTTGAGAGGTAACTCCCATCCTTCCTTCACCAAACACAGTGGGCCTCTCACAGGGTGCCCAAACAACAATTCAAAGGGGCTGTAGCCAACTCCTTTTTGTGGGACCTCTCTGTAAGCAAACAGAAGGCAGGGTAGAAGGATATCCCATCTTCGCCTGAGCTTTTCAGGTAATCCTTTGATCATACCCTTTAGGGTCTTGTTGAATCTCTCAACAAGCCCATTGCATTGTGGGTGATAAGGGGTGGTGAACTTGTAGTTGACACCACATTCCTTCCACATAGCTGTCAAGTATCCTGACATAAAGTTGGTACCTCTGTCAGATACTACCTCCTTAGGAAACCCCACTCTGGAGAATACTCCCAGCAGGGCCCTGGCCACAACAGGAGCTGTAGTGGTCCTAAGGGGAATTGCCTCTGGATACCTGGTGGCATGATCCACTACCACCAGTATAAATCTGTGCCCAGATGCAGTGGGAGGATCCATGGGACCCACTATGTCTATTCCCACTCTTTCAAAGGGGACCCCCACCACAGGTAGTGGTATTAGGGGGGCCTTTGTTGTGCCACCTGATTTGCCACTGGCTTGGCAGGTAACACAGGAGCGACAAAACTCCTTTGTATCTTCATTCATATGAGGCCAGTGAAAGTGAGGGACAAGTCTGTCCCAGGTCTTGTTCTGGCCTAGGTGTCCTGCTAAAGGAATATCATGGGCCAAGGTAAGAAGGAAGCCCCTAAATTGCAGAGGTATAACCAACCTCCTGGTTGCACCAGGCTTGGGGTCTCTAGCCTCTGAATAAAGGAGCCCTTCATCCCAATACACTTTATGGGTACCTTGAGCATTCCCAGCAGCCTCAGCAGCAGCCAGCTGTCTGAGGGGTTCAAGAGAGGGACAGGATAACTGAGCCTGCCTCAAGTCAGCCCTTGAAGGTCCCCCTGTCCCCAGAAACTCAACCTGATCAGGTTCAAGCTCTTCAGGGACAGTTCCTTCAGGGTCCTCTAGATCAGCTTCCTGGGAAGGCTGATCATCACTCTGAGGCAGGGGGGAAGGCACAGCCTTGACCCTCCTGTTCTTCTTCTTGGTAGGTGCTTGGTCCATTGTTCCAGGATCCAAGACCTGTGGTTCAGTGAGGCACTTTTTGGCCTGTGACCTGGTCACAGCAAGGACATGTGATGATATACCTAACATCTCTGCATGAGTCCTGTACTCCACTTCTGACCATAGAGAACTCTCTAGGTCATTGCCCAACAAACATTCTACTGGGAGGTCTGCACTAACCACAACCCTTTTGAGGCCAGTTACCCCTCCCCATGAGAAGTTAACAACTGCCACACTATGTGAAGTAGTGGCATTGCTGGCATTGGTCACCAGGTAGTTCTCACCTGGTATGTACTGTCCAGGATCCACAAAGCCTGGTGTCACCATAGTGACACTGGCACATGTGTCCCTGTAGGCTTGAGCCACTTTGTCATTAATTAAAGGAGTCTGTCTGTACTTGCCCAGGTTACTGGGGCTCACAGTCAGGGACAAATCAATGTCCCCATCACAGATCAAGACTGCCTGTGTAAGGGTTCTGTCTAAGTCAGAATCTCCTTCAGTTCCCATAGTGATTCCCACTACACCCTTTGTCTGGGGACCAACACCGCTAACAGTAGTACTGGGAGCAGGTGCCTTAGGGGCAACAGTGTTGGGGGCTCCACCCTTTTTGCAATCACTAGTCCAGTGAGTTGTATTTTTACAATGATTGCACCAGGGTTTCTTCTGACCTTCTTTCTTCTTTTTGGACTGTTGGGACCCACCCTCCTTAGTAGTAGTTTGGGGCCCTGTTGAAGACTTCTGGTCTTTAGGTTTCTGATCTCCACCCTTTTGGTCTGTTTTCTTCTGATCACCCCCTTGGCCCTGGTTCTGGTTCTTTTGCTTAACCCTGGTTCTGACCCATTTGTCTGCCTTCTTTCCCAATTCTTGGGGAGAGGTCAGATCAGAGTCAACCAAGTGTTGATGCAGTTGCTGGTTTTGACAGTTATTTAAAATCTGTTCTCTCATCATCAAATTATACAATCCTGTAAAATCAGATACCTTACTTCCCAGCAACCAACCCTCCAAAGCCTTAGTGGCACATTCAATGTATTCAGACCAGTCCTGAGTCTGTGTCTTTTGGGTGTCTCTGAACATTAACCTGTACTGTTCAGTGGTTAAGCCTAACCCATCTACCAGAACACTCTTCAGGACTCTGTAGTTTCTGACATCCTCTTCTCTAACAGTGAGGAGTCTGTCTCTGCCTCTTCCTTCAAAGGAGAGCCAGAGGATTGCTGCCCACTGGTCTTCAGGAACCTGCTGTACTTTGCAGGCTCTCTCAAGAGCAGTTATCCATTTGTGGATGTCATCCCCACTTTTGTAGGGGGGCACAACCTTAGACAGGTTCCTATTGTCAAAGACCCTATCTTTGTCCTTAGGGACAATGCTGCCACCAGTGGGTATAGACCCACTCTCTCTAGGTTGCCTAGCCTTGTTCAGTTTTTCTTCCATCAGGGCTACTTCTAGCTCCTGCTTCCTGATCCTCAGCTGGGCTTCCTGCATTCTGGCCTCATGTTCCCTCCTCTGAGGGGTGGTCATCCTTTTCCTGGAGTGACCTTGAGAGCCTCTAGAGCCATGGGAAGCATTGGAGTCACCTGAGCGATTCCTTTGCCTTCCAAGCCCTGTGTTAAGTCCACTGGGGAGATCCAGTGGGTTGAACCCACTGTCAGTCCCCAATAGCCTTGGTTTAGCTGGGCCAAGTATAATACTTGGCACTGGGCTAGTTCTCCCTTCATCCTCACTACTGTCAGTATCCTTTTCACTTTCTTCCTCTGTGGTAGGCATCCCATCTAAGGGGTGACTATTGGGAAGGGGTACTTCAGTGGCATCTTCAGAAGGGGGGCCTCCTGTTCCTGTCCCTAAGGGGGCTAACTGGGAAGCTTTCTTGAGTGCTCTCTGATTCTCATCATTCTGTAAGAGCTCTCTGAGCTCAGCAGAGTTTGGGTTCTTGGGCTGTTTAAGGCCTCTAAGAGTTGCCAAATGCCTGAGCTCATTCTGATTAAGGGTAGCAAAGCTGGATGGTGCCCTCTGGGGGTCACTCTCAACAGAGATGGGTACAGTGGACCCCTCTGCCCCGGCCATTGCTCTTAAGTGTGGGTGGATGTGTTGCAATCTACCTACACTTGGGTTTACCTACTAAACCTATCTAGTAGTTGTAGTCAGGGTGTGCTACTCCCTTTGCTCTACAACAACTAAGTTCAGTAGAACTTATGTATATCTAATCTTGTTTTATATGTACCTACAGGTACCTATGTGATCTTTCAATTGGTAACCAAGAGATTACAATGGTAAAACACAGCAAGCTCAAATCCAACCGCTGCTCACCAATGTGAGAAGTTGGCCTGGTATATGCTGTTCACTAGTTCTAGTGACCACCTTGTACCATGCCAAGCAACCCTTATGGTGTGGTTGTAAGTCAACCTTTTCGGACCAGCTGCCCTAGTGGTAGCGTAGGCTAAGCAGTCTTTGAGGCTAAACTCGTGAAGCGTGTTAAGCAAGCTGTTTTACCAATAGTAACCCCCTTTTATACCAATGAAAGGACACCACACAGATATATATTCAAAATATATATGTATTTATTTCTCAAAGTAACCCCTAGTCTCTTTATGAGCACAGGAGCACAAATCGTCAAACAAGATTACAGTAGAATACACAGAAGTTGCACTTTATATGGATAGGCCCTGGTGGCCACTCGAACCATATACTAAAATAGTGGTATAAGTACCACGAACAGAAAAGGGAAAAGGCCTAGGGCCTCTAGAATCGCTGGGCCTACAAGGAGCTAACGTCAGTTAGTGACCAGGAGGTCCACGGGTGGCGTGTGCAGAGCAAATAGTCACACGCGGGCTCCCATAGGTTTCAATGGGTGCGTAAAAAGTACAAAGTTACTGCAAAAGGAATCTTCCGGATGACCTAGGAACTTAAGATTTGGAACACAGGCACTAGAGATGTATTACTACACATGGGCACCGGAGTACCAGCTTTACCTCACCCACAGGAAGCGGGTGCATAGGTCTCAAAGTGCGTCGGGTTTCTTCTATCTGTTCCGTTGAGCCTGGGACAAAGATGCTGCAGGCGGTCGGTCGGGAAGAGATGCAGTGGATCCAAGAGTGGATCGGAGATGTTGAAGACCTGTAAGCAGAGGGGACAGTGTTCACAGTCACTAGCCAGTGACCAGCGTGGCACCAGGTGGGTACCAGGCGATGTCGGGTGCAAACAGGTGATGAGGGGTAGCTTGTCTCCGCAGCCACGTGGTCCCTGAAGGTCGACGACGTCCAGGAGTCGAGTCACGAGCTGTCCCACGCAGGCTCTCGCTGTCGGCGGTGTCGGCGACTTGATCGAAGCAAACAAGCCTTGGCAAAAGCAATTGTTGTAGGCAAGGAGTTTAAGCTGTTGGTTCTGACCAGCAAGGTCAGAGGGATTGCTCCTTTGGAGGGGAGCAAGAGCCAGTCTGGAGCAACCAGACCAGCGGTGTTTGTTGTAGATTTCGTCGCCAAGATGGCCACTAGCCAGCGGGCCAGCAACCGGTTAGGCGCGTCGAGTGGCAAAATGCAGAAGGGCCCCACGCAGATCGTGGAGATGCTGGAGGGCTCACCTTTGGTGCAGATGCTGCTCGAGGGTTGGGCTTCTCAGGACCCAAAGCACAACTTGGAGGGAGCCTCGGTTGTTGCACTGGTCAGCTTGTCGTAGTCGTTCCAAGATGGCTGGCTCCACGTGTCTCGGTGCCTCCACGGGTCTCCTCTTTGCAGGGACTGTGGATCGGGCGGTGAGAGGTCTGGAGGTCCAGGTCTTGTCAGTCTCTGGGCTCGGGCTCCGGCGGGAGGCGGCGGCAAAGCAGACGGTGATTCGCTGGATGGTGCTTGCGTTAGCAAGGTGGTCACTCCCTGACCACAGGGGAGATTTTCTTCAGTCTTCTGTGCAGCAGAATGTCGAAGTTCCCGTCTTCTTCTTAGTTTCAAGTTGATTCCAGGATGTCTGAAGTCTTAGGACACAGCTCCTACCTTTAAGCGGATTCTAGGGGCCGGACTACCTGCTAGGTCCCTCCCTAAGGGTGGGACCAGGAAGGGGGGTGGTTACACCCCCAATCCTTTGTCCAGCTCGCCCCAGGCCCGGGACTGGTGTGCCCCAGGACCGGTTTGAACTGGCATATGCACCGAGGCTCCTTGTGAGCCACAGGCATGTCTGGTTTCTTTCAAGCCCTACCTGACCAATACACAAAATCCTGTCTGGGGTGGTGCATGCACCTCCCCTGGCAGGAAACCCTTTGTCCACACCTCCCAAGCTGGAAGGACTCCCAGCAGCAGGAGGGCAGACTTGTGTCTGTGGTGGCAGCATCCATTTTGTGGAGCTGAGGCTATGTCTGATTTTACCCGGGTTTCAGGTACTGTACATGTCGTGTCCCTCTAGAAGGGTGGAATGCTAACCCCGTCGCCAGAATTGGCGAGGGGTTAGTATTCCAATTCGTATGACACCTTACTCGACATGTTTTGATAAAGCCAAACCAAAGATAGCATTTAACCGCGAGGTTCATAATGCACTTAAGAGTATATGGTATGACGATATCTGGAAACAGTAGAAGGAAGTTGTTCCGACCACTGCAGACAGGCTCAGCTCATGCCAGAGCACCATCTCACATGGAACCAAGCACTCTGCCTTCAGGATTGTTAAGGCCTGCCATAGGAGTGACTTATAGGTTACCAGGTGTCCCATTTAAGGTTAGGTATAGGTATACTACACCCAAGTAAGAGGTGATTACACCAACTTACCCCAGCTGAGTGATCAGCCAGTTGTGTCAGGTTGTTAGGCCAAGCCTGGGGTGGCATAATGCATGCTGCAGCCCCTGGCAGGCCTTGGGTACACCAATGCCCTGGGTACCTAGTGTACACTGGTACAGGGGCTGACAGGGTGATCCACTTCCAATTGGTTATGCACCTAGGGTGCATAGTTTTAATTTAGTAGAGAGAACAGCAGGCTGGGGGTCTGATTGGCAGGCCCACAGCCTCAATATGTCAAAAACCAGTGAAGCAAAAAGCAAAAATTTGGGGTGACCATAGGATAGCAGACCCTACTCTCCTACACAGCCCCTTTGAATTGTTGTTTGGGCACCCTGTGAGAGGCCCACTGTGTTTGGTGAAGGAAGGATGGGAGTTACCTCTCAAAAAGCCTAAGCTAGACATAGTGGACTATGTACTTGGTCTCCGCTCCAGGATGGCTGAGTATATGGAGAAGGCATCTAAAAACCTTGAGGCAAGCCAGGCCTTACAGAAAGCTTGGCATGACCAAAAGGCTGTCTTGGTTGAGTATCAGCCAGGACAGAAGGTATGGGTGTTGGAGCCAGTGGCCCCAGCAGCACTCCAAGACAAATGGTCTGGACCCCATACAATCCTGGAAAAGAAGGGAGAGGTCACCTACTTGGTGGACCTAGGAACTCCCAGGAGTCCCCACAGGGTACTCCATGTTAACAGGCTTAAAGCGTATGTTGACAGGGCAGACATGGGCTTGCTCATGGCTACAGATGAGGGACAGGAGGAAGAGAGTGACCCTCTCCCAGACCTGTTGTCTCAGAACCCTGAAGATGGCTCAGTTGAAGGAGTGACCCTTGGAGGCAACCTCACTGCCCATCAGCAGACTGAATGTAGACAGGTTCTACAATCATTTTCACATATGTTTTCCTTGATACCTAGTCAAACTGACTGGTGTACCCATGTTGTGGACACTGGTGACAGTCTGCCTGTAAAGAACAAACTTTACAGACAACCTGACCACGTCAGGGACTGTATAAAGGCTGAGGTACATAAAATGCTGGAATTAGGTGTCATTGAACCCTCAGAGAGCCCCTGGGCTAGCCCAGTGGTTCTGGTCCCCAAACCTCACACCAAAGATGGCAAGAGAGAGATGAGGTTCTGTGTGGACTACAGAGGACTCAATGCTGTCACCAGGACAGATGCACACCCTATTCCAAGGGCAGATGAGCTCATAGACAAACTAGCTTCTGCAAAGTTTTTGAGCACATTTGACTTGACAGCTGGCTATTGGCAAATCAGATTAGCTGAGGAGTCTAAGGCCAAAACAGCATTCTCAACCCCAGGTGGGCATTATCAGTTTGTGGTGATGCCCTTTGGTCTGAAGAATGCACCTGCCACCTTCCAAAGGCTGGTGAACCAAGTCCTTACTGGGTTGGATGACTTTTGCGCAGCATATCTTGATGACATTGCTGTCTTTAGTTCCACCTGGGAGGATCACCTGATCCACCTGAAGAAGGCTCTTGAGGCTCTGCAAAGGGCAGGCCTCACTATCAAGGCTACTAAGTGCCAGATAGGGCAGAGTAAGGTTGTGTATTTGGGCCACCTTGTAGGTGGGGGCCAAGTTCAACCACTGGAGAGTAAGATACAGTCCATCAAGGATTGGTCCCCTCCAACCACCCAGACTCAAGTTCGAGCTTTCTTGGGCTTGACTGGGTATTACAGGAAGTTTGTTAAGAACTATGGGCATTAGGAGAGTAGGGTCTGCTATCCTATGGTCACCCCAAATTTTTGCTTTTTGCTTCACTGGTTTTTGACATATTGAGGCTGTGGGCCTGCCAATCAGACCCCCAGCCTGCTGTTCTCTCTACTAAATTAAAACTATGCACCCTAGGTGCATAACCAATTGGAAGTGGATCACCCTGTCAGCCCCTGTACCAGTGTACACTAGGTACCCAGGGCATTGGTGTACCCAAGGCCTGCCAGGGGCTGCAGCATGTATTATGCCACCCCAGGCTTGGCCTAACAATCTGACACAACTGGCTGATCACTCAGCTGGGGTAAGTTGGTGTAATCACCTCTTACTTAGGTGTAGTATACCTATACCTAACCTTAAATGGGACACCTGGTAACCTCTAAGTCACTCCTATGGCAGGCCTTAACAATCCTGAAGGCAGAGTGCTTGGTTCCATGTGAGATGGTGCTCTGGCATGAGCTGAGCCTGTCTGCAGTGGTCGGAACAACTTCCTTCTACTGTTTCCAGATATCGTCATACCATATACTCTTAAGTGCATTATGAACCTCGCGGTTAAATGCTATCTTTGGTTTGGCTTTATCAAAACATGTCGAGTAAGGTGTCATACGAATTGGAATACTAACCCCTCGCCAATTCTGGCGACGGGGTTAGCATTCCACCCTTCTAGAGGGACACGACATGTACAGTACCTGAAACCCGGGTAAAATCAGACATAGCCTCAGCTCCACAAAATGGATGCTGCCACCACAGACACAAGTCTGCCCTCCTGCTGCTGGGAGTCCTTCCAGCTTGGGAGGTGTGGACAAAGGGTTTCCTGCCAGGGGAGGTGCGTGCACCACCCCAGACAGGATTTTGTGTATTGGTCAGGTAGGGCTTGAAAGAAACCAGACATGCCTGTGGCTCACAAGGAGCCTCGGTGCATATGCCAGTTCAAACCGGTCCTGGGGCACACCAGTCCCGGGCCTGGGGCGAGCTGGACAAAGGATTGGGGGTGTAACCACCCCCCTTCCTGGTCCCACCCATAGGGAGGGACCTAGCAGGTAGTCCGGCCCCTAGAATCCGCTTAAAGGTAGGAGCTGTGTCCTAAGACTTCAGACATCCTGGAATCAACTTGAAACTAAGAAGAAGACGGGAACTTCGACATTCTGCTGCACAGAAGACTGAAGAAAATCTCCCCTGTGGTCAGGGAGTGACCACCTTGCTAACGCAAGCACCATCCAGCGAATCACCGTCTGCTTTGCCGCCGCCTCCCGCCGGAGCCCGAGCCCAGAGACTGACAAGACCTGGACCTCCAGACCTCTCACCGCCCGATCCACAGTCCCTGAAAAGAGGAGACCCGTGGAGGCACCGAGACACGTGGAGCCAGCCATCTTGGAACGACTACGACAAGCTGACCAGTGCAACAACCGAGGCTCCCTCCAAGTTGTGCTTTGGGTCCTGAGAAGCCCAACCCTCGAGCAGCATCTGCACCAAAGGTGAGCCCTCCAGCATCTCCACGATCTGCGTGGGGCCCTTCTGCATTTTGCCACTCGACGCGCCTAACCGGTTGCTGGCCCGCTGGCTAGTGGCCATCTTGGCGACGAAATCTACGACAAACACCGCTGGTCTGGTTGCTCCAGACTGGCCCTTGCTCCCCTCCAAAGGAGCAATCCCTCTGACCTTGCTGGTCAGAACCAACAGCTGATTTCCGAATCCTCCTGCAATTGCTTTTGCCAAGGCTTGTTTGCTTCGATCAAGTCGCCGACACCGCCGACAGCGAGAGCCTGCGTGGGACAGCTCGTGAGCCGACTCCTGGACGTCGTTGACCTTCAGGGACCACGTGGCTGCGGAGACAAGCTACCCCTCATCACCTGTTTGCACCCGACATCGCCTGGTACCCACCTGGTGCCACGCTGGTCACTGGCTAGTGACTGTGAACACTGTCCCCTCTGCTTACAGGTCTTCAACATCTCCGATCCACTCTTGGATCCACTGCATCTCTCCCGGACCGACCGCCTGCAGCATCTTTGTCTTCAAGCTCCACGGAACAGATAGAAGAAACCCGACGCACTTTGAGGCCTATGCACCCGCTTCCTGTGGGTGAGGTAAAGCTGGCACACCTGTGCCCAAGTGTAGTATTACATCTCTAGTGCCTGTGTTCCAAATCTTGAGTTCCTAGTCCATCCGGAAGATCCTCTTTGCAGTAACTTTGTACTTTTTACGCACCCATTGAAACCTATGGGAGCACGCGTGTGACTATTTGCTCTGCACACGCCACCCGTGGACCTCCTGGTCACTAACTGACGTTAGCTCCTTGTAGGCCCAGCGATTCTAGAGGCCCTAGGCCTTTTCCCTTTCCTGTTCGTGGTACTTATACCACTATTTTAGTATATGGTTCGAGTGGCCACCAGGGCCTATCCATATAAAGTGCAACTTCTGTGTATTCTGTGATAATCTTGTTTGACGATTTGTGCTCCTGTGCTCATAAAGAGACTAGGGGTTACTTTGAGAAATAAATACATATATATTTTGAATATATATCTGTGTGGTGTCCTTTCATTGGTATAAAAGGGGGTTACTATTGGTAAAACAGCTTGCTTAACACGCTTCACGAGTTTAGCCTCAAAGACTGCTTAGCCTACGCTACCACTAGGGCAGCTAGTCCAAAAAGGTTGACTTACAACCACACCATAAGGGTTGCTTGGCATGGTACAAGGTGGTCACTAGAACTAGTGAACAGCATATACCAGGCCAACTTCTCACATTGGTGAGCAGCGGTTGGATTTGAGCTTGCTGTGTTTTACCATTGTAATCTCTTGGTTACCAATTGAAAGATCACATATGTAGGAAGGTGGATATCTGACTATGGTTACCCCCAAATTTTTGCCTAGTTTCTAGCTGGTTTTTCGACTTAGTTGGCCTGAGATCCTGCCATTCAGGCTCTCAGGCTATCTGCTCTCTCTGTAAAATGGACTCCATGTACCCTAGGTACATACCCAATTGGTTGGATCACCCTGTCAGCCCCTGTACCAGTGTACACTAGGTACCCAGGGCATTGGTGTATCCAAGGCCTGCCAGGGGCTGAAGCATGTATTATGCCACCCCAGGCTTGGCCTAACAATCTGACACAACTGGCTGATCACTCAGCTGGGGTAAGTTGGTGTAATCACCTCTTACTTAGGTGTAGTATACCTATACCTAAACTTAAATGGGACACCTGGTAACCTATAAGTCACTCCTATGGCAGGCCTTAACAATCCTGAAGGCAGAGTGCTTGGTTCCATGTGAGATGGTGCTCTGGCATGAGCTGAGCCTGTCTGCAGTGGTCGGAACAACTTCCTTCTACTGTTTCCAGATATCGTCATACCATATACTCTTAAGTGCATTATGAACCTCGCGGTTAAATGCTATCTTTGGTTTGGCTTTATCAAAACATGTCGAGTAAGGTGTCATACGAATTGGAATACTAACCCCTCGCCAATTCTGGCGACGGGGTTAGCATTCCACCCTTCTAGAGGGACACGACATGTACAGTGCCTGAAACCCGGGTAAAATCAGACATAGCCTCAGCTCCACAAAATGGATGCTGCCACCACAGACACAAGTCTGCCCTCCTGCTGCTGGGAGTCCTTCCAGCTTGGGAGGTGTGGACAAAGGGTTTCCTGCCAGGGGAGGTGCGTGCACCACCCCAGACAGGATTTTGTGTATTGGTCAGGTAGGGCTTGAAAGAAACCAGACATGCCTGTGGCTCACAAGGAGCCTCGGTGCATATGCCAGTTCAAACCGGTCCTGGGGCACACCAGTCCCGGGCCTGGGGCGAGCTGGCCAAAGGATTGGGGGTGTAACCACCCCCCTTCCTGGTCCCACCCTTAGGGAGGGACCTAGCAGGTAGTCCGGCCCCTAGAATCCGCTTAAAGGTAGGAGCTGTGTCCTAAGACTTCAGACATCCTGAAATCAACTTGAAACTAAGAAGAAGACGGGAACTTCGACATTCTGCTGCACAGAAGACTGAAGGAAATCTCCCCTGTGGTCAGGGAGTGACCACCTTGCTAACGCAAGCACCATCCAGCGAATCAACGTCTGCTTTGCCGCCGCCTCCCGCCGGAGCCCGAGCCCAGAGACTGACAAGACCTGGACCTCCAGACCTCTCACCGCCCGATCCACAGTCCCTGCAAAGAGGAGACCCGTGGAGGCACCGAGACACGTGGAGCCAGCCATCTTGAAACGACTACGACAAGCTGACCAGTGCAACAACCGAGGCTCCCTCCAAGTTGTGCTTTGGGTCCTGAGAAGCCCAACCCTCGAGCAGCATCTGCACCAAAGGTGAGCCCTCCAGCATCTCCACGATCTGCGTGGGGCCCTTCTGCATTTTGCCACTCGACGCGCCTAACCGGTTGCTGGCCCGCTGGCTAGTGGCCATCTTGGCGACGAAATCTACGACAAACACCGCTGGTCTGGTTGCTCCAGACTGGCCCTTGCTCCCCTCCAAAGGAGCAATCCCTCTGACCTTGCTGGTCAGAACCAACAGCTGATTTCCGAATCCTCCTACAATTGCTTTTGCCAAGGCTTGTTTGCTTCGATCAAGTCGCCGACACCGCCGACAGCGAGAGCCTGCGTGGGACAGCTCGTGAGCCGACTCCTGGACGTCGTCGACCTTCAGGGACCACGTGGCTGCGGAGACAAGCTACCCCTCATCACCTGTTTGCACCCGACATCGCCTGGTACCCACCTGGTGCCACGCTGGTCACTGGCTAGTGACTGTGAACACTGTCCCCTCTGCTTACAGGTCTTCAACATCTCCGATCCACTCTTGGATCCACTGCATCTCTTCCCGACCGACCGCCTGCAGCACTTTTGTCTACAGGCCCCACGGAACAGATAGAAGAAACCCGACGCACTTTGAGGCCTATGCACCCGCTTCCTGTGGGTGAGGTAAAGCTGGTACTCCGGTGCCCATGTGTAGTAATACATCTCTAGTGCCTGTGTTCCAAATCTTAAGTTCCTAGTCCATCCGGAAGATCCTCTTTGCAGTAACTTTGTACTTTTTACGCACCCATTGAAACCTATGGGAGCACGCGTGTGACTATTTGCTCTGCACACGCCACCCGTGGACCTCCTGGTCACTAACTGACGTTAGCTCCTTGTAGGCCCAGCGATTCTAGAGGCCCTAGGCCTTTTCCCTTTTCTGTTCGTGGTACTTATACCACTATTTTAGTATATGGTTTGAGTGGCCACCAGGGCCTATCCATATAAAGTGCAACTTCTGTGTATTCTACTGTAATCTTGTTTGACGATTTGTGCTCCTGTGCTCATAAAGAGACTAGGGGTTACTTTGAGAAATAAATACATATATATTTTGAATATATATCTGTGTGGTGTCCTTTCATTGGTATAAAAGGGGGTTACATTTGGTAAAACAGCTGGCTTAACACGCTTCACGAGTTTAGCCTCAAAGACTGCTTAGCCTACGCTACCACTAGGGCAGCTAGTCCGAAAAGGTTGACTTACAACCACACCATAAGGGTTGCTTGGCATGGTACAAGGTGGTCACTAGAACTAGTGAACAGCATATACCAGGCCAACTTCTCACATTGGTGAGCAGCGGTTGGATTTGAGCTTGCTGTGTTTTACCATTGTAATCTCTTGGTTACCAATTGAAAGATCACATAGGTACCTGTAGGTACATATAAAACAAGATTAGATATACATAAGTTCTACTGAACTTAGTTGTTGTAGAGCAAAGGGAGTAGCACACCCTGACTACAACTACTAGATAGGTTTAGTAGGTAAACACAAGTGTAGGTAGATTGCAACACATCCACCCACACTTAAGAGCAATGGCCGGGGCAGAGGGGTCCACTGTACCCATCTCTGTTGAGAGTGACCCCCAGAGGGCAACATCCAGCTTTGCTACCCTTAATCAGAATGAGCTCAGGCATTTGGCAACTCTTAGAGGCCTTAAACAGCCCAAGAACCCAAACTCTGCTGAGCTCAGAGAGCTCTTACAGAATGATGAGAATCAGAGAGCACTCAAGAAAGCTTCCCAGTTAGCCCCCTTAGGGTCAGGAACAGGAGGCCCCCCTTCTGAAGATACTACAGAGGTACCTAGTTCCAATAGCCATCCCTTAGATGAGAACCATACTACAGGGGAGGAAAGTGGTGAGGATACAGAAAGTAGTGATGATGAAGGGAGAACTAGCCCAGTGCCAAGTATTATACTTGGCCCAGCTAAACTAAGGCTATTGGGGACTGACAATGGGTTCACCCCATTGGATCTCCCCAGTGGACTTAACACAGGGCTTGGGAGGCAAAGGAATCGCTCAGGTGACTCCAATGCTTCTCATGGCTCTCGAGGCTCTCAAGGTCACACCAGGAAGAGGATGACCACCCCTCAGAGGAGGGAACATGAGGCCAGAATGCAGGAAGCCCAGCTGAGGATCAGGAAGCAAGAGCTAGAAGTAGCCCTGATGGAAGAAAAACTGAGGAAGGCTAGGCAACCTAGAGAGAGTGGGTCTATACCCACTGGTGGCAGCATTGTCCCTAAGGACAAAGATAGGGTCTTTGATAATAGGAACCTGTCTAAGGTTGTGCCCCCCTACAAAAGTGGGGATGATATCCACAAATGGATAACTGCTCTTGAGAGAGCCTGCAAAGTACAGCAGGTTCCTGAAGACCAGTGGGCAGCAATCCTCTGGCTCTCCTTTGAAGGAAGAGGCAGAGACAGACTCCTCACTGTTAGGGAGGAGGATGTCAGAAACTACAGAGTCCTGAAGAGTGTCCTAGTTGATGGGTTAGGCTTAACCACTGAACAGTACAGGTTAATGTTCAGAGACACCCAGAAGACACAGACTCAGGACTGGTCTGAATATGTTGAATGTGCCACTAAGGCTTTGGAGGGTTGGTTGCTGGGAAGTAAGGTATCTGATTATACAGGATTGTACAATTTGATGATGAGAGAACAGATTTTAAGTAACTGTCAAAACCAGCTCCTCCATCAACACCTGGTAGACTCAGATTTGACCTCTCCCCAAGAATTGGGAAAGAGGGCAGATAAATGGGTCAGGACCAGGATCAGGCCTAAGAATCAGGGTGGTGACCAAAAGAAAGATACCACCAAACCTCAAGAGAAGGGTGGGGATAGAACAAAAGAGAAATCTTCCTCAGGGCCCCAAAACTCCACGCAGGGTGGTGGGTCCCAAGCTCCCTCCTCTACCACAGGTAAAAAGCCCTACTGCCATGAGTGTAAAACTCCTGGGCATTGGAAAACTGACAGCAGTTGCCCAAGGGCTACAAACAAAACTGTTCCTCCAATTACTCCTGTCACACCACCTATTACTGTCAGCAGTAATCCCCCAGGTGGTGGGAGTGCCCCCAAAAATTTGGGTGGGTTTACTTGGGGAACACAGGGGGACCCTGGCTTAGCCAATTCCCCTGCAGCAGATACTCTTGTCTGTGACGGTGGCATGGGGTTTGCCAACTTCACTGCCTGTCCCAACACTTTGGGTAGGTACAGACAGGAGCCCTACATCAATGGTACAAAAGCTGAGGCCTACAGAGACACTGGGGCTAGCATCACAATGGTGGCCCATTGGCTAGTTCCCTCTGAGCAGCTTTTGCCCGGTTTCTCCTACCAGGTGACTAACATTGATGGCAAACAGAACAGTCATCCCATGGCAGAGGTATGTCTCAGCTGGGGAGGGGTCACTGGCCCTAAAAGGGTAGCAGTGTCCCCAACCTTGCCTGTAGACTGCTTACTGGGGAATGACTTAGAACTCTCAGCTTGGGCTGGAGTTGAACAAGACACCCATTCTAAAATGGTAGGCCTTTCACAAAAGGGTAGGGGGGTTGTGCCATTCACAACCCCTGTCCAAATAGATTTCCTCCCTGAAAAGGTTGGAAGGGCAGTGGTAGCCACAGCCCAGGCACAGACAGACTTCCCTGTAGGGACTGGCAGAGCTGTGACAGTCACAGCTCAAACACAAACTGAGTGCCCCCCTGAAAAGGTTGGCAAGGCTGTAATGGTCTCAGCCTATACTCAGACTGACATAGGTGTAGTGAAGCCTGAAACAATGGATCACTCCACACAAACTGAGAGTAGTGGGGAGGAAGAAAAGTCTCCCTCTCCCCAGGCATTAGGAAAAGGTCAGCCTCCTCAGGGATCTGACCTCACCCCTTGTGAAGGAACTGCCCCAGAGGTAGCCAGGCCTGGCCTGGCAGAGCCTCTGATGTCAGTGGCCCCTTCCAAGGTGGGATCCAGTCTGGTGCAGGTAGCCTGCCTCTCTCTACCCTGCCTCAGTCAGCCCAGGGCTGCAGAGGTCAGGGAGGCCAGTGGACCCCCAGAGGGCCCCTGTCCACAAGAACCCCCCCATCAAAAGAATGAGGATTGCCTGGCTAGTAGCCCTAGTCAGGTGATGGGTAAAAACATTCCTGAGGGATCTCCTTTACAGGTAGTTAGGGACCTCCCCCAGGGGGATTCTGTTGGGCACAGGCAAACATGGGACCTTAGGGCCCCAAACCTGACCTGTCCCTCCAGTAAGCCCACAAAAGGGACCCAGCCTCCAGCTTTAGGTAGCCAGAGGCTGACCCTGAGAGCACAGTGCAACTCAGTTAAAGAAAGAAAGGCATCCATGGTGGAGGATGATTGGAGGAAGCTGAGGCCTCACTTTGAGGACACTCACTTCAGTACTCCATCTCAACACCAGCCTTTTACTTTGCCAAGACACACCAAAGGTAGAGATTCCCTATGGTGGAGACCCTCTGATACCCTTAGGGTGAGGGATTGCTTAGTGGACCATGAGACAGGGGGTAACCATGCCAGTGCTGGTTCCTCCTTATATGGCCACTTGGGCAATATAGGCTTACCTGGTCAAGGTCAGCCTTATCTCCCTTCGTTTGGGGGGGGGTTGTGTAGGAAGGTGGATATCTGACTATGGTTACCCCCAAATTTTTGCCTAGTGTCTAGCTGGTTTTTCGACTTAGTTGGCCTGAGATCCTGCCATTCAGGCTCTCAGGCTATCTGCTCTCTCTGTAAAATGGACTCCATGTACCCTAGGTACATACCCAATTGGTTGGATCACCCTGTCAGCCCCTGTACCAGTGTACACTAGGTACCCAGGGCATTGGTGTATCCAAGGCCTGCCAGGGGCTGAAGCATGTATTATGCCACCCCAGGCTTGGCCTAACAATCTGACACAACTGGCTGATCACTCAGCTGGGGTAAGTTGGTGTAATCACCTCTTACTTAGGTGTAGTATACCTATACCTAAACTTAAATGGGACACCTGGTAACCTATAAGTCACTCCTATGGCAGGCCTTAACAATCCTGAAGGCAGAGTGCTTGGTTCCATGTGAGATGGTGCTCTGGCATGAGCTGAGCCTGTCTGCAGTGGTCGGAACAACTTCCTTCTACTGTTTCCAGATATCGTCATACCATATACTCTTAAGTGCATTATGAACCTCGCGGTTAAATGCTATCTTTGGTTTGGCTTTATCAAAACATGTCGAGTAAGGTGTCATACGAATTGGAATACTAACCCCTCGCCAATTCTGGCGACGGGGTTAGCATTCCACCCTTCTAGAGGGACACGACATGTACAGTGCCTGAAACCCGGGTAAAATCAGACATAGCCTCAGCTCCACAAAATGGATGCTGCCACCACAGACACAAGTCTGCCCTCCTGCTGCTGGGAGTCCTTCCAGCTTGGGAGGTGTGGACAAAGGGTTTCCTGCCAGGGGAGGTGCGTGCACCACCCCAGACAGGATTTTGTGTATTGGTCAGGTAGGGCTTGAAAGAAACCAGACATGCCTGTGGCTCACAAGGAGCCTCGGTGCATATGCCAGTTCAAACCGGTCCTGGGGCACACCAGTCCCGGGCCTGGGGCGAGCTGGCCAAAGGATTGGGGGTGTAACCACCCCCCTTCCTGGTCCCACCCTTAGGGAGGGACCTAGCAGGTAGTCCGGCCCCTAGAATCCGCTTAAAGGTAGGAGCTGTGTCCTAAGACTTCAGACATCCTGAAATCAACTTGAAACTAAGAAGAAGACGGGAACTTCGACATTCTGCTGCACAGAAGACTGAAGGAAATCTCCCCTGTGGTCAGGGAGTGACCACCTTGCTAACGCAAGCACCATCCAGCGAATCAACGTCTGCTTTGCCGCCGCCTCCCGCTGGAGCCCGAGCCCAGAGACTGACAAGACCTGGACCTCCAGACCTCTCACCGCCCGATCCACAGTCCCTGCAAAGAGGAGACCCGTGGAGGCACCGAGACACGTGGAGCCAGCCATCTTGAAACGACTACGACAAGCTGACCAGTGCAACAACCGAGGCTCCCTCCAAGTTGTGCTTTGGGTCCTGAGAAGCCCAACCCTCGAGCAGCATCTGCACCAAAGGTGAGCCCTCCAGCATCTCCACGATCTGCGTGGGGCCCTTCTGCATTTTGCCACTCGACGCGCCTAACCGGTTGCTGGCCCGCTGGCTAGTGGCCATCTTGGCGACGAAATCTACGACAAACACCGCTGGTCTGGTTGCTCCAGACTGGCCCTTGCTCCCCTCCAAAGGAGCAATCCCTCTGACCTTGCTGGTCAGAACCAACAGCTGATTTCCGAATCCTCCTACAATTGCTTTTGCCAAGGCTTGTTTGCTTCGATCAAGTCGCCGACACCGCCGACAGCGAGAGCCTGCGTGGGACAGCTCGTGAGCCGACTCCTGGACGTCGTCGACCTTCAGGGACCACGTGGCTGCGGAGACAAGCTACCCCTCATCACCTGTTTGCACCCGACATCGCCTGGTACCCACCTGGTGCCACGCTGGTCACTGGCTAGTGACTGTGAACACTGTCCCCTCTGCTTACAGGTCTTCAACATCTCCGATCCACTCTTGGATCCACTGCATCTCTTCCCGACCGACCGCCTGCAGCACTTTTGTCTACAGGCCCCACGGAACAGATAGAAGAAACCCGACGCACTTTGAGGCCTATGCACCCGCTTCCTGTGGGTGAGGTAAAGCTGGTACTCCGGTGCCCATGTGTAGTAATACATCTCTAGTGCCTGTGTTCCAAATCTTAAGTTCCTAGTCCATCCGGAAGATCCTCTTTGCAGTAACTTTGTACTTTTTACGCACCCATTGAAACCTATGGGAGCACGCGTGTGACTATTTGCTCTGCACACGCCACCCGTGGACCTCCTGGTCACTAACTGACGTTAGCTCCTTGTAGGCCCAGCGATTCTAGAGGCCCTAGGCCTTTTCCCTTTTCTGTTCGTGGTACTTATACCACTATTTTAGTATATGGTTTGAGTGGCCACCAGGGCCTATCCATATAAAGTGCAACTTCTGTGTATTCTACTGTAATCTTGTTTGACGATTTGTGCTCCTGTGCTCATAAAGAGACTAGGGGTTACTTTGAGAAATAAATACATATATATTTTGAATATATATCTGTGTGGTGTCCTTTCATTGGTATAAAAGGGGGTTACATTTGGTAAAACAGCTGGCTTAACACGCTTCACGAGTTTAGCCTCAAAGACTGCTTAGCCTACGCTACCACTAGGGCAGCTAGTCCGAAAAGGTTGACTTACAACCACACCATAAGGGTTGCTTGGCATGGTACAAGGTGGTCACTAGAACTAGTGAACAGCATATACCAGGCCAACTTCTCACAACATAGGTACCTGTAGGTACATATAAAACAAGATTAGATATACATAAGTTCTACTGAACTTAGTTGTTGTAGAGCAAAGGGAGTAGCACACCCTGACTACAACTACTAGATAGGTTTAGTAGGTAAACCCAAGTGTAGGTAGATTGCAACACATCCACCCACACTTAAGAGCAATGGCCGGGGCAGAGGGGTCCACTGTACCCATCTCTGTTGAGAGTGACCCCCAGAGGGCACCATCCAGCTTTGCTACCCTTAATCAGAATGAGCTCAGGCATTTGGCAACTCTTAGAGGCCTTAAACAGCCCAAGAACCCAAACTCTGCTGAGCTCAGAGAGCTCTTACAGAATGATGAGAATCAGAGAGCACTCAAGAAAGCTTCCCAGTTAGCCCCCTTAGGGACAGGAACAGGAGGCCCCCCTTCTAAAGATGCCACTGAAGTACCCCTTCCCAATAGTCACCCCTTAGATGGGATGCCTACCACAGAGGATGAGAGTGAGAAGGATACTGACAGTAGTGAGGATGAAGGGAGAACTAGCCCAGTGCCAAGTGTTATACTTGGCCCAGCTAAACCAAGGCTATTGGGGACTGACAGTGGGTTCAACCCACTGGATCTCCCCAGTGGACTTAACACAGGGCTGGGAAGGCAAAGGAATCGCTCAGGTGACTCCAATGCTTCCCATGGCTCTAGAGGCTCTCAAGGTCACTCCAGGAGAAGGATGACCACCCCTCAGAGGAGGGAACATGAGGCCAAGATGCAAGAGGCCCAGCTGAGGATCAGGAAGCAGGAGCTAGAAGTAGCCCTGATGGAAGAGAAACTTAGCAAGGCTAGACAGCATAAAGAGAGTGGGTCTATACCCACTGGTGGCAGCATTGTCCCTAGGGACAAAGATAGGGTTTTCGACAATAGAAACCTGTCTAAGGTTGTGCCCCCCTACAAAAGTGGGGATGACATCCACAAGTGGATAACTGCTCTTGAGAGAGCCTGCAAGGTACAGCAGGTTCCTGAAGATCAGTGGGCAGCAATCCTCTGGCTCTCCTTTGAAGGAAGAGGCAGAGACAGACTCCTCACTGTTAGAGAAGAGGATGTCAGAAACTACAGAGTCCTGAAGAGTGTTCTGGTAGATGGGTTAGGCTTAACCACTGAACAGTACAGGTTAATGTTCAGAGACACCCAAAAGACACAGACTCAGGACTGGTCTGAATACATTGAATGTGCCACTAAGGCTTTGGAGGGTTGGTTGCTGGGAAGTAAGGTATCTGATTTTACAGGATTGTATAATTTGATGATGAGAGAACAGATTTTAAATAACTGTCAAAACCAGCAACTGCATCAACACTTGGTTGACTCTGATCTGACCTCTCCCCAAGAATTGGGAAAGAAGGCAGACAAATGGGTCAGAACCAGGGTTAAGCAAAAGAACCAGAACCAGGGCCAAGGGGGTGATCAGAAGAAAACAGACCAAAAGGGTGGAGATCAGAAACCTAAAGACCAGAAGTCTTCAACAGGGCCCCAAACTACTGCTAAGGAGGGTGGGTCCCAACAGTCCAAAAAGAAGAAAGAAGGTCAAAAGAAACCCTGGTGCAATCATTGTAAAAATACAACTCACTGGACTAGTGATTGCAAAAAGGGTGGAGCCCCCAACACTGTTGCCCCTAAGGCACCTGCTCCCAGTACTACTGTTAGCAGTGTTGGTCCCCAGACAAAGGGTGTAGTGGGAATCACTATGGGAACTGAAGGAGATTCTGACTTAGACAGAACCCTTACACAGGCAGTCTTGATCTGTGATGGGGACGTTGATTTGTCCCTGACTGTGAGCCCCAGTAACCTGGGCAAGTACAGACAGACTCCTTTAATTAATGACAAAGTGGCTCAAGCCTACAGGGACACATGTGCCAGTGTCACTATGGTGACACCAGACTTTGTGGACCCTGGACAGTACATACCAGGTGAGAACTACCTGGTGACCAATGCCAGCAATGCCACTACTTCACATAGTGTGGCAGTTGTTAACTTCTCATGGGGAGGGGTAACTGGCCTCAAAAGGGTTGTGGTTAGTGCAGACCTCCCAGTAGAATGTTTGTTGGGCAATGACCTAGAGAGTTCTCTATGGTCAGAAGTGGAGTACAGGACTCATGCAGAGATGTTAGGTATATCATCACATGTCCTTGCTGTGACCAGGTCACAGGCCAAAAAGTGCCTCACTGAACCTCAGGTCTTGGATCCTGGAACAATGGACCAAGCACCTACCAAGAAGAAGAACAGGAGGGTCAAGGCTGTGCCTTCCCCCCTGCCTCAGAGTGATGATCAGCCTTCCCAGGAAGCTGATCTAGAGGACCCTGAAGGAACTGTCCCTGAAGAGCTTGAACCTGATCAGGTTGAGTTTCTGGGGACAGGGGGACCTTCAAGGGCTGACTTGAGGCAGGCTCAGTTATCCTGTCCCTCTCTTGAACCCCTCAGACAGCTGGCTGCTGCTGAGGCTGCTGGGAATGCTCAAGGTACCCATAAAGTGTATTGGGATGAAGGGCTCCTTTATTCAGAGGCTAGAGACCCCAAGCCTGGTGCAACCAGGAGGTTGGTTATACCTCTGCAATTTAGGGGCTTCCTTCTTACCTTGGCCCATGATATTCCTTTAGCAGGACACTTAGGCCAGAACAAGACTTGGGACAGGCTTGTCCCTCACTTTCACTGGCCTCACATGAATGAAGATACAAAGGAGTTTTGTCGCTCCTGTGTTACCTGCCAAGCCAGTGGCAAATCAGGTGGCACAACAAAGGCCCCCCTAATACCACTACCTGTGGTGGTGGTCCCCTTTGAAAGAGTGGGAATAGACATAGTGGGTCCCATGGATCCTCCCACTGCATCTGGGCACAGATTTATACTGGTGGTAGTGGATCATGCCACCAGGTATCCAGAGGCAATTCCCCTTAGGACCACTACAGCTCCTGTTGTGGCCAGGGCCCTGCTGGGAGTATTCTCCAGAGTGGGGTTTCCTAAGGAGGTAGTATCTGACAGAGGTACCAACTTTATGTCAGGATACTTGACAGCTATGTGGAAGGAATGTGGTGTCAACTACAAGTTCACCACCCCTTATCACCCACAATGCAATGGGCTTGTTGAGAGATTCAACAAGACCCTAAAGGGTATGATCAAAGGATTACCTGAAAAGCTCAGGCGAAGATGGGATATCCTTCTACCCTGCCTTCTGTTTGCTTACAGAGAGGTCCCACAAAAAGGAGTTGGCTACAGCCCCTTTGAATTGTTGTTTGGGCACCCTGTGAGAGGCCCACTGTGTTTGGTGAAGGAAGGATGGGAGTTACCTCTCAAAAAGCCTAAGCTAGACATAGTGGACTATGTACTTGGTCTCCGCTCCAGGATGGCTGAGTATATGGAGAAGGCATCTAAAAACCTTGAGGCAAGCCAGGCCTTACAGAAAGCTTGGCATGACCAAAAGGCTGTCTTGGTTGAGTATCAGCCAGGACAGAAGGTATGGGTGTTGGAGCCAGTGGCCCCAGCAGCACTCCAAGACAAATGGTCTGGACCCCATACAATCCTGGAAAAGAAGGGAGAGGTCACCTACTTGGTGGACCTAGGAACTCCCAGGAGTCCCCACAGGGTACTCCATGTTAACAGGCTTAAAGCGTATGTTGACAGGGCAGACATGGGCTTGCTCATGGCTACAGATGAGGGACAGGAGGAAGAGAGTGACCCTCTCCCAGACCTGTTGTCTCAGAACCCTGAAGATGGCTCAGTTGAAGGAGTGACCCTTGGAGGCAACCTCACTGCCCATCAGCAGACTGAATGTAGACAGGTTCTACAATCATTTTCACATATGTTTTCCTTGATACCTAGTCAAACTGACTGGTGTACCCATGTTGTGGACACTGGTGACAGTCTGCCTGTAAAGAACAAACTTTACAGACAACCTGACCACGTCAGGGACTGTATAAAGGCTGAGGTACATAAAATGCTGGAATTAGGTGTCATTGAACCCTCAGAGAGCCCCTGGGCTAGCCCAGTGGTTCTGGTCCCCAAACCTCACACCAAAGATGGCAAGAGAGAGATGAGGTTCTGTGTGGACTACAGAGGACTCAATGCTGTCACCAGGACAGATGCACACCCTATTCCAAGGGCAGATGAGCTCATAGACAAACTAGCTTCTGCAAAGTTTTTGAGCACATTTGACTTGACAGCTGGCTATTGGCAAATCAGATTAGCTGAGGAGTCTAAGGCCAAAACAGCATTCTCAACCCCAGGTGGGCATTATCAGTTTGTGGTGATGCCCTTTGGTCTGAAGAATGCACCTGCCACCTTCCAAAGGCTGGTGAACCAAGTCCTTACTGGGTTGGATGACTTTTGCGCAGCATATCTTGATGACATTGCTGTCTTTAGTTCCACCTGGGAGGATCACCTGATCCACCTGAAGAAGGCTCTTGAGGCTCTGCAAAGGGCAGGCCTCACTATCAAGGCTACTAAGTGCCAGATAGGGCAGAGTAAGGTTGTGTATTTGGGCCACCTTGTAGGTGGGGGCCAAGTTCAACCACTGGAGAGTAAGATACAGTCCATCAAGGATTGGTCCCCTCCAACCACCCAGACTCAAGTTCGAGCTTTCTTGGGCTTGACTGGGTATTACAGGAAGTTTGTTAAGAACTATGGGTCCATTGTGACTCCTCTTAATGATCTGACATCCAAGAAGATGCCCAAAAAGGTTCAGTGGACAGTAAGCTGTCAAAAGGCATTTGATGACCTGAAGGAGGCCATGTGCTCTGCACCTATCCTGAAAAGTCCTGACTACTCCAAAGAGTTTATTGTCCAAACAGATGCTTCTGAGTTGGGTGTGGGAGCTGTGCTGTCACAACTTAATGTAGATGGTCAAGACCAACCCATTGCTTTTATTAGCAGAAGGTTGACCCCCAGAGAGAAGAATTGGTCAGCTATTGAGAGGGAGGCCTTTGCTGTGGTGTGGGCCCTGAAGAAGCTGAGGCCATACTTGTTTGGCACTCACTTCAAGATTCAGACCGACCATAAGCCCCTCTTGTGGCTAAATCAGATGAAGGGTGAAAACCCCAAACTGCTTAGGTGGTCCATTTCCCTACAGGGGATGGACTTTACAGTGGAGCACCGGCCAGGTACTGACCATGGGAATGCAGATGGTCTCTCCAGGTACTTCCACTTAGGACATGAAGACGAGACTGGTCAAGGCTAGTTTAATGTCCCAGCGTTTGGGGGGGGGTTGTGTAGGAGAGTAGGGTCTGCTATCCTATGGTCACCCCAAATTTTTGCTTTTTGCTTCACTGGTTTTTGACATATTGAGGCTGTGGGCCTGCCAATCAGACCCCCAGCCTGCTGTTCTCTCTACTAAATTAAAACTATGCACCCTAGGTGCATAACCAATTGGAAGTGGATCACCCTGTCAGCCCCTGTACCAGTGTACACTAGGTACCCAGGGCATTGGTGTACCCAAGGCCTGCCAGGGGCTGCAGCATGTATTATGCCACCCCAGGCTTGGCCTAACAATCTGACACAACTGGCTGATCACTCAGCTGGGGTAAGTTGGTGTAATCACCTCTTACTTAGGTGTAGTATACCTATACCTAACCTTAAATGGGACACCTGGTAACCTCTAAGTCACTCCTATGGCAGGCCTTAACAATCCTGAAGGCAGAGTGCTTGGTTCCATGTGAGATGGTGCTCTGGCATGAGCTGAGCCTGTCTGCAGTGGTCGGAACAACTTCCTTCTACTGTTTCCAGATATCGTCATACCATATACTCTTAAGTGCATTATGAACCTCGCGGTTAAATGCTATCTTTGGTTTGGCTTTATCAAAACATGTCGAGTAAGGTGTCATACGAATTGGAATACTAACCCCTCGCCAATTCTGGCGACGGGGTTAGCATTCCACCCTTCTAGAGGGACACGACATGTACAGTACCTGAAACCCGGGTAAAATCAGACATAGCCTCAGCTCCACAAAATGGATGCTGCCACCACAGACACAAGTCTGCCCTCCTGCTGCTGGGAGTCCTTCCAGCTTGGGAGGTGTGGACAAAGGGTTTCCTGCCAGGGGAGGTGCGTGCACCACCCCAGACAGGATTTTGTGTATTGGTCAGGTAGGGCTTGAAAGAAACCAGACATGCCTGTGGCTCACAAGGAGCCTCGGTGCATATGCCAGTTCAAACCGGTCCTGGGGCACACCAGTCCCGGGCCTGGGGCGAGCTGGACAAAGGATTGGGGGTGTAACCACCCCCCTTCCTGGTCCCACCCATAGGGAGGGACCTAGCAGGTAGTCCGGCCCCTAGAATCCGCTTAAAGGTAGGAGCTGTGTCCTAAGACTTCAGACATCCTGGAATCAACTTGAAACTAAGAAGAAGACGGGAACTTCGACATTCTGCTGCACAGAAGACTGAAGAAAATCTCCCCTGTGGTCAGGGAGTGACCACCTTGCTAACGCAAGCACCATCCAGCGAATCACCGTCTGCTTTGCCGCCGCCTCCCGCCGGAGCCCGAGCCCAGAGACTGACAAGACCTGGACCTCCAGACCTCTCACCGCCCGATCCACAGTCCCTGAAAAGAGGAGACCCGTGGAGGCACCGAGACACGTGGAGCCAGCCATCTTGGAACGACTACGACAAGCTGACCAGTGCAACAACCGAGGCTCCCTCCAAGTTGTGCTTTGGGTCCTGAGAAGCCCAACCCTCGAGCAGCATCTGCACCAAAGGTGAGCCCTCCAGCATCTCCACGATCTGCGTGGGGCCCTTCTGCATTTTGCCACTCGACGCGCCTAACCGGTTGCTGGCCCGCTGGCTAGTGGCCATCTTGGCGACGAAATCTACGACAAACACCGCTGGTCTGGTTGCTCCAGACTGGCCCTTGCTCCCCTCCAAAGGAGCAATCCCTCTGACCTTGCTGGTCAGAACCAACAGCTGATTTCCGAATCCTCCTGCAATTGCTTTTGCCAAGGCTTGTTTGCTTCGATCAAGTCGCCGACACCGCCGACAGCGAGAGCCTGCGTGGGACAGCTCGTGAGCCGACTCCTGGACGTCGTCGACCTTCAGGGACCACGTGGCTGCGGAGACAAGCTACCCCTCATCACCTGTTTGCACCCGACATCGCCTGGTACCCACCTGGTGCCACGCTGGTCACTGGCTAGTGACTGTGAACACTGTCCCCTCTGCTTACAGGTCTTCAACATCTCCGATCCACTCTTGGATCCACTGCATCTCTCCCGGACCGACCGCCTGCAGCATCTTTGTCTTCAAGCTCCACGGAACAGATAGAAGAAACCCGACGCACTTTGAGGCCTATGCACCCGCTTCCTGTGGGTGAGGTAAAGCTGGCACACCTGTGCCCAAGTGTAGTATTACATCTCTAGTGCCTGTGTTCCAAATCTTGAGTTCCTAGTCCATCCGGAAGATCCTCTTTGCAGTAACTTTGTACTTTTTACGCACCCATTGAAACCTATGGGAGCACGCGTGTGACTATTTGCTCTGCACACGCCACCCGTGGACCTCCTGGTCACTAACTGACGTTAGCTCCTTGTAGGCCCAGCGATTCTAGAGGCCCTAGGCCTTTTCCCTTTCCTGTTCGTGGTACTTATACCACTATTTTAGTATATGGTTCGAGTGGCCACCAGGGCCTATCCATATAAAGTGCAACTTCTGTGTATTCTGTGATAATCTTGTTTGACGATTTGTGCTCCTGTGCTCATAAAGAGACTAGGGGTTACTTTGAGAAATAAATACATATATATTTTGAATATATATCTGTGTGGTGTCCTTTCATTGGTATAAAAGGGGGTTACTATTGGTAAAACAGCTTGCTTAACACGCTTCACGAGTTTAGCCTCAAAGACTGCTTAGCCTACGCTACCACTAGGGCAGCTAGTCCAAAAAGGTTGACTTACAACCACACCATAAGGGTTGCTTGGCATGGTACAAGGTGGTCACTAGAACTAGTGAACAGCATATACCAGGCCAACTTCTCACAGTGTGGTTGTGTGTGTGGTTGTGTGTGTGGTTGTGTGTGTGGTTGTGTGTGTGTGTGGTTGTGTTTGTGTTTGTGTGTGTGGTTGTGTGTGTGTGTGTGTGGTTGTGTTTGTGTGTGGTTGTGTGTGTGTGTGGTTGTGTGTGTGTGTGGTTGTGTGTGTGGTGTGTGGGTGGTGTGTGTGGTTCTGTGTGTGTGTGTGTGTGTGTGTGGTCGTGTGTGGTTGTGTGTGTGTGGTTGTGTGTGTTTGTGTGTGTGTGTGTGTGTGTGGTTGTGTGTGTGTGTGTGTGGTTGTGTGTGTGGTTGTGTGTGTGGTTGTGTGTGTGGTTGTGTGTGTGTGTGGTTGTGTTTGTGTGTGTGGTTGTGTGTGTGTGTGGTTGTGTTTGTGTGTGTGGTTGTGTTTGTGTGTGTGGTTGTGTGTGTGTGTGTGGTTGTGTTTGTGTGTGTGGTTGTGTGTGTGTGGTTGTATGTGTGGTGTGTGGGTGGTGTGTGTGGTTGTGTGTGGTTCTGTGTGTGTGTGGTTGTGTGTGGTTGTGTGTGGTTGTGTGTGTGGTTGTGTGTGTGTGTGTGTGGTTGTGTTTGTGTGTGTGGTTGTGTGTGTGTGTGGTTGTGTTTGTGTGTGTGGTTGTATGTGTGTGTGTGTGGTTGTGTGTGTGTGTGTGGTTGTGTGTGGTTGTGTGTGTGGTTGTGTGGTTGTGTGTGTGTGTGTGTGGTTGTGTGTGTGTGTGTGGTTGTGTGTGTGTGTGTGTGTGTGGTTGTGTGTGTGTGGTTGTGTTTGTGTGTGTGGTTGTGTGTGTGTGTGTGGTTGTGTGTGTGTGTGGTTGTGTTTGTGTGTGTGGTTGTGTTTGTGTGTGTGGTTGTGTGTGTGTGGTTGTGTTTGTGTGTGTGGTTGTGTGTGTGTGGTTGTGTTTGTGTGTGTGGTTGTGTGTGTGTGTGTGGTTGTGTGTGTTGTTGTGTGTGTGTGTGGTTGTGTTTGTGTGTGTGGTTGTGTTTGTGTGTGTGGTTGTGTGTGTGTGTGTGGTTGTGTGTGTGTGTGTGGTTGTGTGTGGTTGTGTGTGGTTGTGTGTGTGTGGTTGTGTGTGGTTGTGTGTGGTTGTGTGTGTGGTTGTGTGTGTGTGTGGTTGTGTTTGTGGTTGTGTGTGTGTGGTTGTGTTTGTGGTTGTGTGTGTGTGTGTGGTTGTGTTTGTGTGTGTGGTTGTGTGTGTGTGTGTGGTTGTGTGTGTGTGTGTGGGTGGTGTGTGTGGTTGTGTGTGGGTGGTGTGTGTGGTTGTGTGTGGGTGGTGTGTGTGTGGTTGTGTGTGGTTGTGTGTGTGTGTGGTTGTGTGTGTTTGTGTGTGTGGTTGTGTGGTTGTGTGTGGTTGTGTGTGTGTGTGTGGTTGTGTTTGTGTGTGTGGTTGTGTGTGTGTGGTTGTATGTATGGTGTGTGGGTGGTGTGTGTGGTTGTGTGTGGTTCTGTGTGTGTGTGTGTGTGGTTGTGTGTGGTTGTGTGTGTGTGTGTGGTTGTGTGTGTGTGTGGGTGGTGTGTGTGGTTGTGTGTGGGTGGTGTGTGTGGTTGTGTGTGGTTGTGTGTGTGTGTGGTGTGTGTGTGTGGGTGGTGTGTATGGTTGTGTGTGTGTGTGTGTGTGTAGGAGAGTAGGGTCTGCTATCCTATGGTCACCCCAAATTTTTGCTTTTTGCTTCACTGGTTTTTGACATATTGAGGCTGTGGGCCTGCCAATCAGACCCCCAGCCTGCTGTTCTCTCTACTAAATTAAAACTATGCACCCTAGGTGCATAACCAATTGGAAGTGGATCACCCTGTCAGCCCCTGTACCAGTGTACACTAGGTACCCAGGGCATTGGTGTACCCAAGGCCTGCCAAGGGCTGCAGCATGTATTATGCCACCCCAGGCTTGGCCTAACGATTTGACACAACTGGCTGATCACTCAGCTGGGGTAAGTTGGTGTAATCACCTCTTACTTAGGTGTAGTATACCTATACCTAACCTTAAATGGGACACCTGGTAACCTATAAGTCACTCCTATGGCAGGCCTTAACAATCCTGAAGGCAGAGTGCTTGGTTCCATGTGAGATGGTGCTCTGGCATGAGCTGAGCCTGTCTGCAGTGGTCGGAACAACTTCCTTCTACTGTTTCCAGATATCGTCATACCATATACTCTTAAGTGCATTATGAACCTCGCGGTTAAATGCTATCTTTGGTTTGGCTTTATCAAAACATGTCGAGTAAGGTGTCATACGAATTGGAATACTAACCCCTCGCCAATTCTGGTGACGGGGTTAGCATTCCACCCTTCTAGAGGGACACGACATGTACAGTACCTGAAACCCGGGTAAAATCAGACATAGCCTCAGCTCCACAAAATGGATGCTGCCACCACAGACACAAGTCTGCCCTCCTGCTGCTGGGAGTCCTTCCAGCTTGGGAGGTGTGGACAAAGGGTTTCCTGCCAGGGGAGGTGCGAGCACCACCCCAGACAGGATTTTGTGTATTGGTCAGGTAGGGCTTGAAAGAAACCAGACATGCCTGTGGCTCACAAGGAGCCTCGGGGCATATGCCAGTTCAAACCGGTCCTGGGGCACACCAGTCCCGGGCCTGGGGCGAGCTGGACAAAGGATTGGGGGTGTAACCACCCCCCTTCCTGGTCCCACCCATAGGGAGGGACCTAGCAGGTAGTCCGGCCCCTAGAATCCGAATAAAGGTAGGAGCTGTGTCCTAAGACTTCAGACATCCTGGAATCAACTTGAAACTAAGAAGAAGACGGGAACTTCGACATTCTGCTGCACAGAAGACTGAAGAAAATCTCCCCTGTGGTCAGGGAGTGACCACCTTGCTAACGCAAGCACCATCCAGCGAATCAACGTCTGCTTTGCCGCCGCCTCCCGCCGGAGCCCGAGCCCAGAGACTGACAAGACCTGGACCTCCAGACCTCTCACCGCCCGATCCACAGTCCCTGCAAAGAGGAGACCCGTGGAGGCACCGAGACACGTGGAGCCAGCCATCTTGGATCGACTACGACAAGCTGACAAGTGCAACAACCGAGGCTCCCTCCAAGTTGTGCTTTGGGATCTGAGAAGCCCAACTCTCGAGCAGCATTTGCACCAAAGGTGAGCCCTCCAGCATCTCCACGATCTGCGTGGGGCCCTTCTGCATTTTGCCACTCGACGCGCCTAACCGGTTGCTGGCCCGCTGGCTAGTGGCCATCTTGGCGACGAACTCTACGAAAAACACCGCTGGTCTGGTTGCTCCAGACTGGCCCTTGCTCCTCTCCAAAGGAGCAATCCCTCTGACCTTGCTGGACAGAACCAACAGCTGACTTCCGAATCCTCCTACAATTGCTTTTGCCAAGGCTTGTTTGCTTCGACCAAGTCGCCGACACCGCCGACAGCGAGAGCCTGCGTGGGACAGCTCGTGAGCCGACTCCTGGACGTCGTCGACCTTCAGGGACCACGTGGCTGCGGAGACAAGCTACCCCTCATCACCTGTTTGCACCCGACATCGCCTGGTACCTACCTGGTGCCACGCCGGTCACTGGCTAGTGACTGTGAACACTGTCCCCTCTGCTTTCAGGCCTTCTGCAACTCCGATCCACTCTTGGATCCCCTGCATCGCTCCCGGACCGACCGCCTGCAGCATCTTTGTCTTCAAGCTCAACGGAACAGATAGAAGAAACCCGACGCACTTTGAGGCCTATGCACCCGCTTCCTGTGGGTGAGGTAAAGCTGGTACTCCGGTGCCCAAGTGTAGTAATACATCTCTAGTGCCTGTGTTCCAAATCTTAAGTTCCTAGTTAACCCGGAAGATCTCCTTTGCAGTAACTTTGTACTTTTTACGCACCCATTGAAACCTATGGGAGCACGCGTGTGACTATTTGCTCTGCACACGCCACCCGTGGACCTCCTGGTCACTAACTGACGTTAGCTCCTTGTAGGCCCAGCGATTCTAGAGGCCCTAGGCCTTTTCCCTTTTCTGTTCGTGGTACTTATACCACTATTTTAGTATATGGTTCGAGTGGCCACCAGGGCCTATCCATATAAAGTGCAACTTCTGTGTATTCTGTGATAATCTTGTTTGACGATTTGTGCTCCTGTGCTCATAAAGAGACTAGGGGTTACTTTGAGAAATAAATACATATATATTTTGAATATATATCTGTGTGGTGTCCTTTCATTGGTATAAAAGGGGGTTGCTATTGGTAAAACAGCTTGCTTAACACGCTTCACGAGTTTAGCCTCAAAGACTGCTTAGCCTACGCTACCACTAGGGCAGCTAGTCCGAAAAGGTTGACTTACAACCACACCATAAGGGTTGCTTGGCATGGTACAAGGTGGTCACTAGAACTAGTGAACAGCATATACCAGGCCAACTTCTCACATTGGTGAGCAGCGGTTGGATTTGAGCTTGCTGTGTTTTACCATTGTAATCTCTTGGTTACCAATTGAAAGATCACATAGGTACCTGTAGGTACATATAAAACAAGATTAGATATACTTAAGTTCTACTGAACTTAGTTGTTGTAGAGCAAAGGGAGTAGCACACCCTGACTACAACTACTAGATAGGTTTAGTAGGTAAACCCAAGTGTAGGTAGATTGCAACACATCCACCCACACTTAAGAGCAATGGCCGGGGCAGAGGGGTCCACTGTACCCATCTCTGTTGAGAGTGACCCCCAGAGGGCACCATCCAGCTTTGCTACCCTTAATCAGAATGAGCTCAGGCATTTGGCAACTCTTAGAGGCCTTAAACAGCCCAAGAACCCAAACTCTGCTGAGCTCAGAGAGCTCTTACAGAATGATGAGAATCAGAGAGCACTCAAGAAAGCTTCCCAGTTAGCCCCCTTAGGGACAGGAACAGGAGGCCCCCCTTCTAAAGATGCCACTGAAGTACCCCTTCCCAATAGTCACCCCTTAGATGGGATGCCTACCACAGAGGATGAGAGTGAAAAGGATACTGACAGTAGTGAGGATGAAGGGAGAACTAGCCCAGTGCCAAGTGTTATACTTGGCCCAGCTAAACCAAGGCTATTGGGGACTGACAGTGGGTTCAACCCACTGGATCTCCCCAGTGGACTTAACACAGGGCTGGGAAGGCAAAGGAATCGCTCAGGTGACTCCAATGCTTCCCATGGCTCTAGAGGCTCTCAAGGTCACTCCAGGAGAAGGATGACCACCCCTCAGAGGAGGGAACATGAGGCCAAGATGCAAGAGGCCCAGCTGAGGATCAGGAAGCAGGAGCTAGAAGTAGCCCTGATGGAAGAGAAACTTAGCAAGGCTAGACAGCATAAAGAGAGTGGGTCTATACCCACTGGTGGCAGCATTGTCCCTAAGGACAAAGATAGGGTTTTCGACAATAGAAACCTGTCTAAGGTTGTGCCCCCCTACAAAAGTGGGGATGACATCCACAAGTGGATAACTGCTCTTGAGAGAGCCTGCAAAGTACAGCAGGTTCCTGAAGATCAGTGGGCAGCAATCCTCTGGCTCTCCTTTGAAGGAAGAGGCAGAGACAGACTCCTCACTGTTAGAGAAGAGGATGTCAGAAACTACAGAGTCCTGAAGAGTGTTCTAGTTGATGGGTTAGGCTTAACCACTGAGCAGTACAGGTTAATGTTCAGAGACACCCAAAAGACACAGACTCAGGACTGGTCTGAATACATTGAATGTGCCACTAAGGCTTTGGAGGGTTGGTTGCTGGGAAGTAAGGTATCTGATTTTACAGGATTGTATAATTTGATGATGAGAGAACAGATTTTAAATAACTGTCAAAACCAGCAACTGCATCAACACTTGGTTGACTCTGATCTGACCTCTCCCCAAGAATTGGGAAAGAAGGCAGACAAATGGGTCAGAACCAGGGTTAAGCAAAAGAACCAGAACCAGGGCCAAGGGGGTGATCAGAAGAAAACAGACCAAAAGGGTGGAGATCAGAAACCTAAAGACCAGAAGTCTTCAACAGGGCCCCAAACTACTGCTAAGGAGGGTGGGTCCCAACAGTCCAAGAAGAAGAAAGAAGGTCAGAAGAAACCCTGGTGCAATCATTGTAAAAATACAACTCACTGGACTAGTGATTGCAAAAAGGGTGGAGCCCCCAACACTGTTGCCCCTAAGGCACCTGCTCCCAGTACTACTGTTAGCAGTGTTGGTCCCCAGACAAAGGGTGTAGTGGGAATCACTATGGGAACTGAAGGAGATTCTGACTTAGACAGAACCCTTACACAGGCAGTCTTGATCTGTGATGGGGACATTGATTTGTCCCTGACTGTGAGCCCCAGTAACCTGGGCAAGTACAGACAGACTCCTTTAATTAATGACAAAGTGGCTCAAGCCTACAGGGACACATGTGCCAGTGTCACTATGGTGACACCAGGCTTTGTGGATCCTGGACAGTACATACCAGGTGAGAACTACCTGGTGACCAATGCCAGCAATGCCACTACTTCACATAGTGTGGCAGTTGTTAACTTCTCATGGGGAGGGGTAACTGGCCTCAAAAGGGTTGTGGTTAGTGCAGACCTCCCAGTAGAATGTTTGTTGGGCAATGACCTAGAGAGTTCTCTATGGTCAGAAGTGGAGTACAGGACTCATGCAGAGATGTTAGGTATATCATCACATGTCCTTGCTGTGACCAGGTCACAGGCCAAAAAGTGCCTCACTGAACCACAGGTCTTGGATCCTGGAACAATGGACCAAGCACCTACCAAGAAGAAGAACAGGAGGGTCAAGGCTGTGCCTTCCCCCCTGCCTCAGAGTGATGATCAGCCTTCCCAGGAAGCTGATCTAGAGGACCCTGAAGGAACTGTCCCTGAAGAGCTTGAACCTGACCAGGTTGAGTTTCTGGGGACAGGGGGACCTTCAAGGGCTGACTTGAGGCAGGCTCAGTTATCCTGTCCCTCTCTTGAACCCCTCAGACAGCTGGCTGCTGCTGAGGCTGCTGGGAATGCTCAAGGTACCCATAAAGTGTATTGGGATGAAGGGCTCCTTTATTCAGAGGCTAGAGACCCCAAGCCTGGTGCAACCAGGAGGTTGGTTATACCTCTGCAATTTAGGGGCTTCCTCCTTACCTTGGCCCATGATATTCCTTTAGCAGGACACCTAGGCCAGAACAAGACCTGGGACAGACTTGTCCCTCACTTTCACTGGCCCCATATGAATGAAGATACAAAGGAGTTTTGTCGCTCCTGTGTTACCTGCCAAGCCAGTGGCAAATCAGGTGGCACAACAAAGGCCCCCCTGATACCACTACCTGTGGTGGGGGTTCCCTTTGAAAGAGTGGGAATAGACATAGTGGGTCCCATGGATCCTCCCACTGCATCTGGGCACAGATTTATACTGGTGGTAGTGGATCATGCCACCAGGTATCCAGAGGCAATTCCCCTTAGGACCACTACAGCTCCTGTTGTGGCCAGGGCCCTGCTGGGAGTATTCTCCAGAGTGGGGTTTCCTAAGGAGGTAGTATCTGACAGAGGTACCAACTTTATGTCAGGATACTTAACAGCTATGTGGAAGGAATGTGGTGTCAACTACAAGTTCACCACCCCTTATCACCCACAATGCAATGGGCTTGTTGAGAGATTCAACAAGACCCTAAAGGGTATGATCAAAGGATTACCTGAAAAGCTCAGGCGAAGATGGGACATCCTTCTACCCTGCCTTCTGTTTGCTTACAGAGAGGTCCCACAAAAAGGAGTTGGCTACAGCCCCTTTGAATTGTTGTTTGGGCACCCTGTGAGAGGCCCACTGTGTTTGGTGAAGGAAGGCTGGGAGTTACTGTAGGAAGGTGGATATCTGACTATGGTTACCCCCAAATTTTTGCCTAGTGTCTAGCTGGTTTTTCGACTTAGTTGGCCTGAGATCCTGCCATTCAGGCTCTCAGGCTATCTGCTCTCTCTGTAAAATGGACTCCATGTACCCTAGGTACATACCCAATTGGTTGGATCACCCTTTCAGCCCCTGTACCAGTGTACACTAGGTACCCAGGGCATTGGTGTATCCAAGGCCTGCCAGGGGCTGAAGCATGTATTATGCCACCCCAGGCTTGGCCTAACAATCTGACACAACTGGCTGATCACTCAGCTGGGGTAAGTTGGTGTAATCACCTCTTACTTAGGTGTAGTATACCTATACCTAAACTTAAATGGGACACCTGGTAACCTATAAGTCACTCCTATGGCAGGCCTTAACAATCCTGAAGGCAGAGTGCTTGGTTCCATGTGAGATGGTGCTCTGGCATGAGCTGAGCCTGTCTGCAGTGGTCGGAACAACTTCCTTCTACTGTTTCCAGATATCGTCATACCATATACTCTTAAGTGCATTATGAACCTCGCGGTTAAATGCTATCTTTGGTTTGGCTTTATCAAAACATGTCGAGTAAGGTGTCATACGAATTGGAATACTAACCCCTCGCCAATTCTGGCGACGGGGTTAGCATTCCACCCTTCTAGAGGGACACGACATGTACAGTACCTGAAACCCGGGTAAAATCAGACATAGCCTCAGCTCCACAAAATGGATGCTGCCACCACAGACACAAGTCTGCCCTCCTGCTGCTGGGAGTCCTTCCAGCTTGGGAGGTGTGGACAAAGGGTTTCCTGCCAGGGGAGGTGCGTGCACCACCCCAGACAGGATTTTGTGTATTGGTCAGGTAGGGCTTGAAAGAAACCAGACATGCCTGTGGCTCACAAGGAGCCTCGGTGCATATGCCAGTTCAAACCGGTCCTGGGGCACACCAGTCCCGGGCCTGGGGCGAGCTGGACAAAGGATTGGGGGTGTAACCACCCCCCTTCCTGGTCCCACCCATAGGGAGGGACCTAGCAGGTAGTCCGGCCCCTAGAATCCGAATAAAGGTAGGAGCTGTGTCCTAAGACTTCAGACATCCTGGAATCAACTTGAAACTAAGAAGAAGACGGGAACTTCGACATTCTGCTGCACAGAAGACTGAAGAAAATCTCCCCTGTGGTCAGGGAGTGACCACCTTGCTAACGCAAGCACCATCCAGCGAATCAACGTCTGCTTTGCCGCCGCCTCCCGCCGGAGCCCGAGCCCAGAGACTGACAAGACCTGGACCTCCAGACCTCTCACCGCCCGATCCACAGTCCCTGCAAAGAGGAGACCCGTGGAGGCACCGAGACACGTGGAGCCAGCCATCTTGGAACGACTACGACAAGCTGACCAGTGCAACAACCGAGGCTCCCTCCAAGTTGTGCTTTGGGTCCTGAGAAGCCCAACCCTCGAGCAGCATCTGCACCAAAGGTGAGCCCTCCAGCATCTCCACGATCTGCGTGGGGCCCTTCTGCATTTTGCCACTCGACGCGCCTAACCGGTTGCTGGCCCGCTGGCTAGTGGCCATCTTGGCGACGAAATCTACGACAAACACCGCTGGTCTGGTTGCTCCAGACTGGCCCTTGCTCCCCTCCAAAGGAGCAATCCCTCTGACCTTGCTGGTCAGAACCAACAGCTGATTTCCGAATCCTCCTGCAATTGCTTTTGCCAAGGCTTGTTTGCTTCGATCAAGTCGCCGACACCGCCGACAGCGAGAGCCTGCGTGGGACAGCTCGTGAGCCGACTCCTGGACGTCGTCGACCTTCAGGGACCACGTGGCTGCGGAGACAAGCTACCCCTCATCACCTGTTTGCACCCGACATCGCCTGGTACCCACCTGGTGCCACGCTGGTCACTGGCTAGTGACTGTGAACACTGTCCCCTCTGCTTACAGGTCTTCAACATCTCCGATCCACTCTTGGATCCACTGCATCTCTTCCCGACCGACCGCCTGCAGCACTTTTGTCTACAGGCCCCACGGAACAGATAGAAGAAACCCGACGCACTTCGAGGCCTATGCACCCGCTTCCTGTGGGTGAGGTAAAGCTGGCACACCTGTGCCCAAGTGTAGTATTACATCTCTAGTGCCTGTGTTCCAAATCTTAAGTTCCTAAGTCATCCGGAAGATTCCTTTTGCAGTAACTTTGTACTTTTTACGCACCCATTGAAACCTATGGGAGCACGCGTGTGACTATTTGCTCTGCACACGCCACCCGTGGACCTCCTGGTCACTAACTGACGTTAGCTCCTTGTAGGCCCAGCGATTCTAGAGGCCCTAGGCCTTTTCCCTTTTCTGTTCGTGGTACTTATACCACTATTTTAGTATATGGTTCGAGTGGCCACCAGGGCCTATCCATATAAAGTGCAACTTCTGTGTATTCTGTGATAATCTTGTTTGACGATTTGTGCTCCTGTGCTCATAAAGAGACTAGGGGTTACTTTGAGAAATAAATACATATATATTTTGAATATATATCTGTGTGGTGTCCTTTCATTGGTATAAAAGGGGGTTGCATTTGGTAAAACAGCTGGCTTAACACGCTTCACGAGTTTAGCCTCAAAGACTGCTTAGCCTACGCTACCACTAGGGCAGCTAGTCCGAAAAGGTTGACTTACAACCACACCATAAGGGTTGCTTGGCATGGTACAAGGTGATCACTTTAACTAGTGAGCATCATATACCAGGCCAACTTCTCACATTGGTGAGCAGCGGTTGGATTTGAGCTTGCTGTGTTTTACCATTGTAATCTCTTGGTTACCAATTGAAAGATCACATAGGTACCTGTAGGTACATATAAAACAAGATTAGATATACATAAGTTCTACTGAACTTAGTTGTTGTAGAGCAAAGGGAGTAGCACACCCTGACTACAACTACTAGATAGGTTTAGTAGGTAAACCCAAGTGTAGGTAGATTGCAACACATCCACCCACACTTAAGAGCAATGGCCGGGGCAGAGGGGTCCACTGTACCCATCTCTGTTGAGAGTGACCCCCAGAGGGCACCATCCAGCTTTGCTACCCTTAATCAGAATGAGCTCAGGCATTTGGCAACTCTTAGAGGCCTTAAACAGCCCAAGAACCCAAACTCTGCTGAGCTCAGAGAGCTCTTACAGAATGATGAGAATCAGAGAGCACTCAGGAAAGCTTCCCAGTTAGCCCCCTTAGGGACAGGAACAGGAGGCCCCCCTTCTAAAGATGCCACTGAAGTACCCCTTCCCAATAGTCACCCCTTAGATGGGATGCCTACCACAGAGGATGAGAGTGAAAAGGATACTGACAGTAGTGAGGATGAAGGGAGAACTAGCCCAGTGCCAAGTGTTATACTTGGCCCAGCTAAACCAAGGCTATTGGGGACTGACAGTGGGTTCAACCCACTGGATCTCCCCGGTGGACTTAACACAGGGCTGGGAAGGCAAAGGAATCGCTCAGGTGACTCCAATGCTTCCCATGGCTCTAGAGGCTCTCAAGGTCACTCCAGGAGAAGGATGACCACCCCTCAGAGGAGGGAACATGAGGCCAGAATGCAGGAAGCCCAGCTGAGGATCAGGAAGCAGGAGCTAGAAGTAGCCCTGATGGAAGAAAAACTGAGCAAGGCTAGGCAGCATAGAGAGAGTGGGTCTATACCCACTGGTGGCAGCAATGTCCCTAGGGACAAAGATAGGGTCTTTGACAATAGGAACCTGTCCAAGATTGTGCCCCCCTACAAAAGTGGGGATGACATCCACAAATGGATGACTGCTCTTGAGAGAGCCTGCAAAGTGCAGCAGGTTCCTGAAGACCAGTGGGCAGCAATCTTATGGCTCTCCTTTGAGGGGAGAGGCAGAGATAGACTCCTCACTGTTAGAGAAGAGGATGTCAGAAATTACAGAGTCCTGAAGAGTGTCCTAGTTGATGGGTTAGGCTTAACCACTGAACAGTACAGGTTAATGTTCAGAGACACCCAGAAGACACAGACTCAGGACTGGTCTGAATATGTGGAATGTGCCACTAAGGCTTTGGAGGGTTGGTTGCTGGGAAGTAAGGTGTCTGATTATACAGGATTGTACAATTTGATGATGAGAGAGCAGATTTTAAGTAATTGTCAAAACCAGCTTCTCCATCAACACCTGGTAGACTCAGATTTGACCTCTCCCCAAGAATTGGGAAAGAGGGCAGATAAATGGGTCAGGACCAGGATCAGGCCTAAAAACCAGGGTGGTGACCAAAAGAAAGATACCACCAAGCCTCAAGAGAAGGGTGGGGATAAAGAAAAAGAGAAACCTTCCTCAGGGCCCCAAAACTCCACACAGGGTGGTGGGTCCCAAGCTCCCTCCTCTACCACAGCTAAAAAGCCCTACTGCCATGAGTGTAAAACTCCTGGGCATTGGAAAACTGACAGCGGTTGCCCAAGGGCTAAAAACAAAACTGTTCCTCCAATTACTCCTGTCACACCACCTATTACTGTCAGCAGTAATCCCCCAGGTGGTGGGAGTGCCCCCAGAAATCTGGGTGGGTTTACTTGGGGAACACAGGGGGACCCTGGCTTAGCCAATTCCCCTACAGCAACCACTCTTGTCTGTGATGGTGGCATGGGATTTGCCAACTTCACTGCCTGTCCCAACACTTTGGGTAGGTACAGACAGGAGCCCTACATCAATGGTACAAAAGCTGAGGCCTACAGAGACACTGGGGCTAGCATCACAATGGTGGCCCATTGGCTAGTTCCCTCTGAGCAGCTTTTGCCCGGTTTCTCCTACCAGGTGACTAACATTGATGGCAAACAGAACAGTCATCCCATGGCAGAGGTATGTCTCAGCTGGGGAGGGGTCACTGGCCCTAAAAGGGTAGCAGTGTCCCCAACCTTGCCTGTAGACTGCTTACTGGGGAATGACTTAGAACTCTCAGCTTGGGCTGGAGTTGAACAAGACACCCATTTTAAAATGGTAGGCCTTTCACAAAAGGGTAGGGGGGTTGTGCCATTCACAACCCCTGTCCAAATAGATTTCCTCCCTGAAAAGGTTGGAAGGGCAGTGGTAGCCACAGCCCAGGCACAGACAGACTTCCCTGTAGGGACTGGCAGAGCTGTGACAGTCACAGCTCAAACACAAACTGAGTGCCCCCCTGAAAAGGTTGGCAAGGCTGTAATGGTCTCAGCCTATACTCAGACTGACATAGGTGTAGTGAAGCCTGAAACAATGGATCACTGTAGGAAGGTGGATATCTGACTATGGTTACCCCCAAATTTTTGCCTAGTGTCTAGCTGGTTTTTCGACTTAGTTGGCCTGAGATCCTGCCATTCAGGCTCTCAGGCTATCTGCTCTCTCTTTAAAATGGACTCCATGTACCCTAGGTACATACCCAATTGGTTGGATCACCCTGTCAGCCCCTGTACCAGTGTACACTAGGTACCCAGGGCATTGGTGTACCCCAGGCCTGCCAAGGGCTGCAGCATGTATTATGCCACCCCAGGCTTGGCCTAACAATCTGACACAACTGGCTGATCACTCAGCTGGGGTAAGTTGGTGTAATCACCTCTTACTTAGGTGTAGTATACCTATACCTAAACTTAAATGGGACACCTGGTAACCTATAAGTCACTCCTATGGCAGGCCTTAACAATCCTGAAGGCAGAGTGCTTGGTTCCATGGGAGATGGTGCTCTGGCATGAGCTGAGCCTGTCTGCAGTGGTCGGAACAACTTCCTTCTACTGTTTCCAGATATCGTCATACCATATACTCTTAAGTGCATTATGAACCTCGCGGTTAAATGCTATCTTTGGTTTGGCTTTATCAAAACATGTCGAGTAAGGTGTCATACGAATTGGAATACTAACCCCTCGCCAATTCTGGCGACGGGGTTAGCATTCCACCCTTCTAGAGGGACACGACATGTACAGTACCTGAAACCCGGGTAAAATCAGACATAGCCTCAGCTCCACAAAATGGATGCTGCCACCACAGACACAAGTCTGCCCTCCTGCTGCTGGGAGTCCTTCCAGCTTGGGAGGTGTGGACAAAGGGTTTCCTGCCAGGGGAGGTGCGTGCACCACCCCAGACAGGATTTTGTGTATTGGTCAGGTAGGGCTTGAAAGAAACCAGACATGCCTGTGGCTCACAAGGAGCCTCGGTGCATATGCCAGTTCAAACCGGTCCTGGGGCACACCAGTCCCGGGCCTGGGGCGAGCTGGACAAAGGATTGGGGGTGTAACCACCCCCCTTCCTGGTCCCACCCATAGGGAGGGACCTAGCAGGTAGTCCGGCCCCTAGAATCCGAATAAAGGTAGGAGCTGTGTCCTAAGACTTCAGACATCCTGGAATCAACTTGAAACTAAGAAGAAGACGGGAACTTCGACGCTCTGCTGCACAGAGGACTGAAGCCAATCTCCCCTGTGGTCAGGGAGTGACCACCTTGCTAACGCAAGCACCATCCAGCGAATCAACGTCTGCTTTGCCGCCGCCTCCCGCCGGAGCCCGAGCCCAGAGACTGACAAGACCTGGACCTCCAGACCTCTCACCGCCCGATCCACAGTCCCTGCAAAGAGGAGACCCGTGGAGGCACCGAGACACGTGGAGCCAGCCATCTTGAAACGACTACGACAAGCTGACCAGTGCAACAACCGAGGCTCCCTCCAAGTTGTGCTTTGGGTCCTGAGAAGCCCAACCCTCGAGCAGCATCTGCACCAAAGGTGAGCCCTCCAGCATCTCCACGATCTGCGTGGGGCCCTTCTGCATTTTGCCACTCGACGCGCCTAACCGGTTGCTGGCCCGCTGGCTACTGGCCATCTTGGCGACGAAATCTACGACAAACACCGCTGGTCTGGTTGCTCCAGACTGGCCCTTGCTCCCCTCCAAAGGAGCAGTTCCTCTGACCTTGCTGGTCAGAACCATCAGCTTAAACTCCTTGCCCACAACAATTGCTTTTGCCAAGGCTTGTTTGCTTCGATCAAGTCGCCGACACCGCCGACAGCGAGAGCCGGCGTGGGACAGCTCGTGACTCGACTCCTGGACGTCGTCGACCTTCAGGGACCACGTGGCTGCAGAGTCAAGCTACACCTTCCTTCCTGTTTGCACCCGACATCGCCTGGTACCCACCTGGTGCCACGCTGGTCACTGGCTAGTGACTGTGAACACTGTCCCCTCTGCTTACAGGTCTTCAACATCTCCGATCCACTCTTGGATCCACTGCATCTCTTCCCGACCGACCGCCTGCAGCACTTTTGTCTACAGGCCCCACGGAACCGATAGAAGAAACCCGACGCACTTCGAGGCCTATGCACCCGCTTCCTGTGGGTGAGGTAAAGCTGGCACTCCTGTGCCCAAGTGTAGTATTACATCTCTAGTGCCTGTGTTCCAAATCTTAAGTTCCTAGGTCATCCGGAAGATTCCTTTTGCAGTAACTTTGTACTTTTTACGCACCCATTGAAACCTATGGGAGCACGCGTGTGACTATTTGCTCTGCACACGCCACCCGTGGACCTCCTGGTCACTAACTGACGTTAGCTCCTTGTAGGCCCAGCGATTCTAGAGGCCCTAGGCCTTTTCCCTTTTCTGTTCGTGGTACTTATACCACTATTTTAGTATATGGTTCGAGTGGCCACCAGGGCCTATCCATATAAAGTGCAACTTCTGTGTATTCTGTTATAATCTTGTTTGACGATTTGTGCTCCTGTGCTCATAAAGAGACTAGGGGTTACTTTGAGAAATAAATACATATATATTTTGAATATATATCTGTGTGGTGTCCTTTCATTGGTATAAAAGGGGGTTACTATTGGTAAAACAGCCTGCTTAACACGCTTCACGAGTTTAGCCTCAAAGACTGCTTAGCCTACGCTACCACTAGGGCAGCTAGTCCAAAAAGGTTGACTTACAACCACACCATAAGGGTTGCTTGGCATGGTACAAGGTGGTCACTAGAACTAGTGAACAGCATATACCAGGCCAACTTCTCACATTGGTGGCAGCGGTGGGATTTGAGCTTGCTGTGTTTTACCATTGTAATCTCTTGGTTACCAATTGAAAGATCACATAGGTACCTGTAGGTACATATAAAACAAGATTAGATATACATAAGTTCTACTGAACTTAGTTGTTGTAGAGCAAAGGGAGTAGCACACCCTGACTACAACTACTAGATAGGTTTAGTAGGTAAACCCAAGTGTAGGTAGATTGCAACACATCCACCCACACTTAAGAGCAATGGCCGGGGCAGAGGGGTCCACTGTACCCATCTCTGTTGAGAGTGACCCCCAGAGGGCACCATCCAGCTTTGCTACCCTTAATCAGAATGAGCTCAGGCATTTGGCAACTCTTAGAGGCCTTAAACAGCCCAAGAACCCAAACTCTGCTGAGCTCAGAGAGCTCTTACAGAATGATGAGAATCAGAGAGCACTCAAGAAAGCTTCCCAGTTAGCCCCCTTAGGGTCAGGAACAGGAGGCCCCCCTTCTGAAGATACTACAGAGGTACCCAGTTCCAATAGCCATCCCTTAGATGAGAACCATACTACAGGGGAGGAAAGTGGTGAGGATACAGAAAGTAGTGATGATGAAGGGAGAACTAGCCCAGTGCCAAGTATTATACTTGGCCCAGCTAAACTAAGGCTATTGGGGACTGACAATGGGTTCCCCCCATTGGATCTCCCCAGTGGACTTAACACAGGGCTTGGGAGGCAAAGGAATCGCTCAGGTGACTCCAATGCTTCTCATGGCTCTAGAGGCTCTCAAGGTCACTCCAGGAAAAGGATGACCACCCCTCAGAGGAGGGAACATGAGGCCAGAATGCAGGAAGCCCAGCTGAGGATCAGGAAGCAGGAGCTAGAAGTAGCCCTGATGGAAGAAAAACTGAGCAAGGCTAGGCAGCATAGAGAGAGTGGGTCTATACCCACTGGTGGCAGCAATGTCCCTAGGGACAAAGATAGGGTCTTTGACAATAGGAACCTGTCCAAGATTGTGCCCCCCTACAAAAGTGGGGATGACATCCACAAATGGATGACTGCTCTTGAGAGAGCCTGCAAAGTGCAGCAGGTTCCTGAAGACCAGTGGGCAGCAATCTTATGGCTCTCCTTTGAGGGGAGAGGCAGAGATAGACTCCTCACTGTTAGAGAAGAGGATGTCAGAAATTACAGAGTCCTGAAGAGTGTCCTAGTTGATGGGTTAGGCTTAACCACTGAACAGTACAGGTTAATGTTCAGAGACACCCAGAAGACACAGACTCAGGACTGGTCTGAATATGTGGAATGTGCCACTAAGGCTTTGGAGGGTTGGTTGCTGGGAAGTAAGGTGTCTGATTATACAGGATTGTACAATTTGATGATGAGAGAGCAGATTTTAAGTAATTGTCAAAACCAGCTTCTCCATCAACACCTGGTAGACTCAGATTTGACCTCTCCCCAAGAATTGGGAAAGAGGGCAGATAAATGGGTCAGGACCAGGATCAGGCCTAAAAACCAGGGTGGTGACCAAAAGAAAGATACCACCAAGCCTCAAGAGAAGGGTGGGGATAAAGAAAAAGAGAAACCTTCCTCAGGGCCCCAAAACTCCACACAGGGTGGTGGGTCCCAAGCTCCCTCCTCTACCACAGCTAAAAAGCCCTACTGCCATGAGTGTAAAACTCCTGGGCATTGGAAAACTGACAGCGGTTGCCCAAGGGCTAAAAACAAAACTGTTCCTCCAATTACTCCTGTCACACCACCTATTACTGTCAGCAGTAATCCCCCAGGTGGTGGGAGTGCCCCCAGAAATCTGGGTGGGTTTACTTGGGGAACACAGGGGGACCCTGGCTTAGCCAATTCCCCTACAGCAACCACTCTTGTCTGTGATGGTGGCATGGGGTTTGCCAACTTCACTGCCTGTCCCAACACTTTGGGTAGGTACAGACAGGAGCCCTACATCAATGGTACAAAAGCTGAGGCCTACAGAGACACTGGGGCTAGCATCACAATGGTGGCCCATTGGCTAGTTCCCTCTGAGCAGCTTTTGCCCGGTTTCTCCTACCAGGTGACTAACATTGATGGCAAACAGAACAGTCATCCCATGGCAGAGGTATGTCTCAGCTGGGGAGGGGTCACTGGCCCTAAAAGGGTAGCAGTGTCCCCAACCTTGCCTGTAGACTGCTTACTGGGGAATGACTTAGAACTCTCAGCTTGGGCTGGAGTTGAACAAGACACCCATTCTAAAATGGTAGGCCTTTCACAAAAGGGTAGGGGGGTTGTGCCATTCACAACCCCTGTCCAAATAGATTTCCTCCCTGAAAAGGTTGGAAGGGCAGTGGTAGCCACAGCCCAGGCACAGACAGACTTCCCTGTAGGGACTGGCAGAGCTGTGACAGTCACAGCTCAAACACAAACTGAGTGCCCCCCTGAAAAGGTTGGCAAGGCTGTAATGGTCTCAGCCTATACTCAGACTGACATAGGTGTAGTGAAGCCTGAAACAATGGATCACTCCACACAAACTGAGAGTAGTGGGGAGGAAGAAAAGTCTCCCTCTCCCCAGACATTAGGAAAAGGTCAGCCTCCTCAGGGATCTGACCTCACCCCTTGTGAAGGAACTGCCCCAGAGGTAGCCAGGCCTGGCCTGGCAGAGCCTCTGATGTCAGTGGCCCCTTCCAAGGTGGGATCCAGTCTGGTGCAGGTAGCCTGCCTCTCTCTACCCTGCCTCAGTCAGCCCAGGGCTGCAGAGGTCAGGGAGGCCAGTGGACCCCCAGAGGGCCCCTGTCCACAAGAACCCCCCCATCAAAAGAATGAGGATTGCCTGGCTAGTAGCCCTAGTCAGGTGATGGGTAAAAACATTCCTGAGGGATCTCCTTTACAGGTAGTTAGGGACCTCCCCCAGGGGGATTCTGTTGGGCACAGGCAAACATGGGACCTTAGGGCCCCAAACCTGACCCGTCCCTCCAGTAAGCCCACAAAAGGGACCCAGCCTCCAGCTTTAGGTAGCCAGAGGCTGACCCTGAGAGCACAGTGCAACTCAGTTAAAGAAAGAAAGGCATCCATGGTGGAGGATGATTGGAGGAAGCTGAGGCCTCACTTTGAGGACACTCACTTCAGTACTCCATCTCAACACCAGCCTTTTACTTTGCCAAGACACACCACAGGTAGAGATTCCCTATGGTGGAGACCCTCTGATACCCTTAGGGTGAGGGATTGCTTAGTGGACCATGAGACAGGGGGTAACCATGCCAGTGCTGGTTCCTCCTTATATGGCCACTTGGGCAATATAGGCTTACCTGGTCAAGGTCAGCCTTATCTCCCTTCGTTTGGGGGGGGGTTGTGTAGGAAGGTGGATATCTGACTATGGTTACCCCCAAATTTTTGCCTAGTGTCTAGCTGGTTTTTCGACTTAGTTGGCCTGAGATCCTGCCATTCAGGCTCTCAGGCTATCTGCTCTCTCTTTAAAATGGACTCCATGTACCCTAGGTACATACCCAATTGGTTGGATCACCCTGTCAGCCCCTGTACCAGTGTACACTAGGTACCCAGGGCATTGGTGTACCCCAGGCCTGCCAAGGGCTGCAGCATGTATTATGCCACCCCAGGCTTGGCCTAACAATCTGACACAACTGGCTGATCACTCAGCTGGGGTAAGTTGGTGTAATCACCTCTTACTTAGGTGTAGTATACCTATACCTAAACTTAAATGGGACACCTGGTAACCTATAAGTCACTCCTATGGCAGGCCTTAACAATCCTGAAGGCAGAGTGCTTGGTTCCATGGGAGATGGTGCTCTGGCATGAGCTGAGCCTGTCTGCAGTGGTCGGAACAACTTCCTTCTACTGTTTCCAGATATCGTCATACCATATACTCTTAAGTGCATTATGAACCTCGCGGTTAAATGCTATCTTTGGTTTGGCTTTATCAAAACATGTCGAGTAAGGTGTCATACGAATTGGAATACTAACCCCTCGCCAATTCTGGCGACGGGGTTAGCATTCCACCCTTCTAGAGGGACACGACATGTACAGTACCTGAAACCCGGGTAAAATCAGACATAGCCTCAGCTCCACAAAATGGATGCTGCCACCACAGACACAAGTCTGCCCTCCTGCTGCTGGGAGTCCTTCCAGCTTGGGAGGTGTGGACAAAGGGTTTCCTGCCAGGGGAGGTGCGTGCACCACCCCAGACAGGATTTTGTGTATTGGTCAGGTAGGGCTTGAAAGAAACCAGACATGCCTGTGGCTCACAAGGAGCCTCGGTGCATATGCCAGTTCAAACCGGTCCTGGGGCACACCAGTCCCGGGCCTGGGGCGAGCTGGACAAAGGATTGGGGGTGTAACCACCCCCCTTCCTGGTCCCACCCATAGGGAGGGACCTAGCAGGTAGTCCGGCCCCTAGAATCCGAATAAAGGTAGGAGCTGTGTCCTAAGACTTCAGACATCCTGGAATCAACTTGAAACTAAGAAGAAGACGGGAACTTCGACGCTCTGCTGCACAGAGGACTGAAGCCAATCTCCCCTGTGGTCAGGGAGTGACCACCTTGCTAACGCAAGCACCATCCAGCGAATCAACGTCTGCTTTGCCGCCGCCTCCCGCCGGAGCCCGAGCCCAGAGACTGACAAGACCTGGACCTCCAGACCTCTCACCGCCCGATCCACAGTCCCTGCAAAGAGGAGACCCGTGGAGGCACCGAGACACGTGGAGCCAGCCATCTTGAAACGACTACGACAAGCTGACCAGTGCAACAACCGAGGCTCCCTCCAAGTTGTGCTTTGGGTCCTGAGAAGCCCAACCCTCGAGCAGCATCTGCACCAAAGGTGAGCCCTCCAGCATCTCCACGATCTGCGTGGGGCCCTTCTGCATTTTGCCACTCGACGCGCCTAACCGGTTGCTGGCCCGCTGGCTACTGGCCATCTTGGCGACGAAATCTACGACAAACACCGCTGGTCTGGTTGCTCCAGACTGGCCCTTGCTCCCCTCCAAAGGAGCAGTTCCTCTGACCTTGCTGGTCAGAACCATCAGCTTAAACTCCTTGCCCACAACAATTGCTTTTGCCAAGGCTTGTTTGCTTCGATCAAGTCGCCGACACCGCCGACAGCGAGAGCCGGCGTGGGACAGCTCGTGACTCGACTCCTGGACGTCGTCGACCTTCAGGGACCACGTGGCTGCAGAGTCAAGCTACACCTTCCTTCCTGTTTGCACCCGACATCGCCTGGTACCCACCTGGTGCCACGCTGGTCACTGGCTAGTGACTGTGAACACTGTCCCCTCTGCTTACAGGTCTTCAACATCTCCGATCCACTCTTGGATCCACTGCATCTCTTCCCGACCGACCGCCTGCAGCACTTTTGTCTACAGGCCCCACGGAACCGATAGAAGAAACCCGACGCACTTCGAGGCCTATGCACCCGCTTCCTGTGGGTGAGGTAAAGCTGGCACTCCTGTGCCCAAGTGTAGTATTACATCTCTAGTGCCTGTGTTCCAAATCTTAAGTTCCTAGGTCATCCGGAAGATTCCTTTTGCAGTAACTTTGTACTTTTTACGCACCCATTGAAACCTATGGGAGCACGCGTGTGACTATTTGCTCTGCACACGCCACCCGTGGACCTCCTGGTCACTAACTGACGTTAGCTCCTTGTAGGCCCAGCGATTCTAGAGGCCCTAGGCCTTTTCCCTTTTCTGTTCGTGGTACTTATACCACTATTTTAGTATATGGTTCGAGTGGCCACCAGGGCCTATCCATATAAAGTGCAACTTCTGTGTATTCTGTTATAATCTTGTTTGACGATTTGTGCTCCTGTGCTCATAAAGAGACTAGGGGTTACTTTGAGAAATAAATACATATATATTTTGAATATATATCTGTGTGGTGTCCTTTCATTGGTATAAAAGGGGGTTACTATTGGTAAAACAGCCTGCTTAACACGCTTCACGAGTTTAGCCTCAAAGACTGCTTAGCCTACGCTACCACTAGGGCAGCTAGTCCAAAAAGGTTGACTTACAACCACACCATAAGGGTTGCTTGGCATGGTACAAGGTGGTCACTAGAACTAGTGAACAGCATATACCAGGCCAACTTCTCACAATCACTCCACACAAACTGAGAGTAGTGGGGAGGAAGAAAAGTCTCCCTCTCCCCAGACATTAGGAAAAGGTCAGCCTCCTCAGGGATCTGACCTCACCCCTTGTGAAGGAACTGCCCCAGAGGTAGCCAGGCCTGGCCTGGCAGAGCCTCTGATGTCAGTGGCCCCTTCCAAGGTGGGATCCAGTCTGGTGCAGGTAGCCTGCCTCTCTCTACCCTGCCTCAGTCAGCCCAGGGCTGCAGAGGTCAGGGAGGCCAGTGGACCCCCAGAGGGCCCCTGTCCACAAGAACCCCCCCATCAAAAGAATGAGGATTGCCTGGCTAGTAGCCCTAGTCAGGTGATGGGTAAAAACATTCCTGAGGGATCTCCTTTACAGGTAGTTAGGGACCTCCCCCAGGGGGATTCTGTTGGGCACAGGCAAACATGGGACCTTAGGGCCCCAAACCTGACCTGTCCCTCCAGTAAGCCCACAAAAGGGACCCAGCCTCCAGCTTTAGGTAGCCAGAGGCTGACCCTGAGAGCACAGTGCAACTCAGTTAAAGGAAGAAAGGCATCCATGGTGGAGGATGATTGGAGGAAGCTGAGGCCTCACTTTGAGGACACTCACTTCAGTACTCCATCTCAACACCAGCCTTTTACTTTGCCAAGACACACCACAGGTAGAGATTCCCTATGGTGGAGACCCTCTGATACCCTTAGGGTGAGGGATTGCTTAGTGGACCATGAGACAGGGGGTAACCATGCCAGTGCTGGTTCCTCCTTATATGGCCACTTGGGCAATATAGGCTTACCTGGTCAAGGTCAGCCTTATCTCCCTTCGTTTGGGGGGGGGTTGTGTAGGAAGGTGGATATCTGACTATGGTTACCCCCAAATTTTTGCCTAGTGTCTAGCTGGTTTTTCGACTTAGTTGGCCTGAGATCCTGCCATTCAGGCTCTCAGGCTATCTGCTCTCTCTGTAAAATGGACTCCATGTACCCTAGGTACATACCCAATTGGTTGGATCACCCTGTCAGCCCCTGTACCAGTGTACACTAGGTACCCAGGGCATTGGTGTATCCAAGGCCTGCCAGGGGCTGAAGCATGTATTATGCCACCCCAGGCTTGGCCTAACAATCTGACACAACTGGCTGATCACTCAGCTGGGGTAAGTTGGTGTAATCACCTCTTACTTAGGTGTAGTATACCTATACCTAAACTTAAATGGGACACCTGGTAACCTATAAGTCACTCCTATGGCAGGCCTTAACAATCCTGAAGGCAGAGTGCTTGGTTCCATGTGAGATGGTGCTCTGGCATGAGCTGAGCCTGTCTGCAGTGGTCGGAACAACTTCCTTCTACTGTTTCCAGATATCGTCATACCATATACTCTTAAGTGCATTATGAACCTCGCGGTTAAATGCTATCTTTGGTTTGGCTTTATCAAAACATGTCGAGTAAGGTGTCATACGAATTGGAATACTAACCCCTCGCCAATTCTGGCGACGGGGTTAGCATTCCACCCTTCTAGAGGGACACGACATGTACAGTACCTGAAACCCGGGTAAAATCAGACATAGCCTCAGCTCCACAAAATGGATGCTGCCACCACAGACACAAGTCTGCCCTCCTGCTGCTGGGAGTCCTTCCAGCTTGGGAGGTGTGGACAAAGGGTTTCCTGCCAGGGGAGGTGCGTGCACCACCCCAGACAGGATTTTGTGTATTGGTCAGGTAGGGCTTGAAAGAAACCAGACATGCCTGTGGCTCACAAGGAGCCTCGGTGCATATGCCAGTTCAAACCGGTCCTGGGGCACACCAGTCCCGGGCCTGGGGCGAGCTGGACAAAGGATTGGGGGTGTAACCACCCCCCTTCCTGGTCCCACCCATAGGGAGGGACCTAGCAGGTAGTCCGGCCCCTAGAATCCGAATAAAGGTAGGAGCTGTGTCCTAAGACTTCAGACATCCTGGAATCAACTTGAAACTAAGAAGAAGACGGGAACTTCGACATTCTGCTGCACAGAAGACTGAAGAAAATCTCCCCTGTGGTCAGGGAGTGACCACCTTGCTAACGCAAGCACCATCCAGCGAATCAACGTCTGCTTTGCCGCCGCCTCCCGCCGGAGCCCGAGCCCAGAGACTGACAAGACCTGGACCTCCAGACCTCTCACCGCCCGATCCACAGTCCCTGCAAAGAGGAGACCCGTGGAGGCACCGAGACACGTGGAGCCAGCCATCTTGGAACGACTACGACAAGCTGACCAGTGCAACAACCGAGGCTCCCTCCAAGTTGTGCTTTGGGTCCTGAGAAGCCCAACCATCGAGCAGCATCTGCACCAAAGGTGAGCCCTCCAGCATCTCCACGATCTGCGTGGGGCCCTTCTGCATTTTGCCACTCGACGCGCCTAACCGGTTGCTGGCCCGCTGGCTAGTGGCCATCTTGGCGACGAAATCTACGACAAACACCGCTGGTCTGGTTGCTCCAGACTGGCCCTTGCTCCCCTCCAAAGGAGCAATCCCTCTGACCTTGCTGGTCAGAACCAACAGCTGATTTCCGAATCCTCCTGCAATTGCTTTTGCCAAGGCTTGTTTGCTTCGATCAAGTCGCCGACACCGCCGACAGCGAGAGCCTGCGTGGGACAGCTCGTGAGCCGACTCCTGGACGTCGTCGACCTTCAGGGACCACGTGGCTGCGGAGACAAGCTACCCCTCATCACCTGTTTGCACCCGACATCGCCTGGTACCCACCTGGTGCCACGCTGGTCACTGGCTAGTGACTGTGAACACTGTCCCCTCTGCTTACAGGTCTTCAACATCTCCGATCCACTCTTGGATCCACTGCATCTCTTCCCGACCGACCGCCTGCAGCACTTTTGTCTACAGGCCCCACGGAACAGATAGAAGAAACCCGACGCACTTCGAGGCCTATGCACCCGCTTCCTGTGGGTGAGGTAAAGCTGGCACACCTGTGCCCAAGTGTAGTATTACATCTCTAGTGCCTGTGTTCCAAATCTTAAGTTCCTAAGTCATCCGGAAGATTCCTTTTGCAGTAACTTTGTACTTTTTACGCACCCATTGAAACCTATGGGAGCACGCGTGTGACTATTTGCTCTGCACACGCCACCCGTGGACCTCCTGGTCACTAACTGACGTTAGCTCCTTGTAGGCCCAGCGATTCTAGAGGCCCTAGGCCTTTTCCCTTTTCTGTTCGTGGTACTTATACCACTATTTTAGTATATGGTTCGAGTGGCCACCAGGGCCTATCCATATAAAGTGCAACTTCTGTGTATTCTGTGATAATCTTGTTTGACGATTTGTGCTCCTGTGCTCATAAAGAGACTAGGGGTTACTTTGAGAAATAAATACATATATATTTTGAATATATATCTGTGTGGTGTCCTTTCATTGGTATAAAAGGGGGTTGCATTTGGTAAAACAGCTGGCTTAACACGCTTCACGAGTTTAGCCTCAAAGACTGCTTAGCCTACGCTACCACTAGGGCAGCTAGTCCGAAAAGGTTGACTTACAACCACACCATAAGGGTTGCTTGGCATGGTACAAGGTGATCACTTTAACTAGTGAGCATCATATACCAGGCCAACTTCTCACAGTTACCTCTCAAAAAGCCTAAGCTAGACATAGTGGACTATGTACTTGGTCTCCGCTCCAGGATGGCTGAGTATATGGAGAAGGCATCCAAAAACCTTGAGGCAAGCCAGGCCTTACAGAAAGCTTGGCATGACCAAAAGGCTGTCTTGGTTGAGTTTCAGCCAGGACAGAAGGTATGGGTGTTGGAGCCAGTGGCCCCAGCAGCACTCCAAGACAAATGGTCTGGACCCCATACAATCCTGGAAAAGAAGGGAGAGGTCACCTACTTGGTGGACCTAGGAACTCCCAGGAGTCCCCACAGGGTACTCCATGTTAACAGGCTTAAAGCATATGTTGACAGGGCAGACATGGGCTTGCTCATGGCTACAGATGAGGGACAGGAGGAAGAGAGTGACCCTCTCCCAGACCTGTTGTCTCAGAACCCTGAAGATGGCTCAGTTGAAGGAGTGACCCTTGGAGGCAACCTCACTGCCCATCAGCAGACTGAATGTAGACAGGTTCTACAATCATTTTCACATATGTTTTCCTTGATACCTAGTCAAACTGACTGGTGTACCCATGTTGTGGACACTGGTGACAGTCTGCCTGTAAAGAACAAACTTTACAGACAACCTGACCACGTCAGGGACTGTATAAAGGCTGAGGTACATAAAATGCTGGAATTAGGTGTCATTGAACCCTCAGAGAGCCCCTGGGCTAGCCCAGTGGTTCTGGTCCCCAAACCTCACACCAAAGATGGCAAGAGAGAGATGAGGTTCTGTGTGGATTACAGAGGACTCAATGCTGTCACCAGGACAGATGCACACCCTATTCCAAGGGCAGATGAGCTCATAGACAAACTAGCTTCTGCAAAGTTTTTGAGCACATTTGACTTGAAAGCTGGCTATTGGCAAATCAGATTAGCTGAGGAGTCTAAGGCCAAAACAGCATTCTCAACCCCAGGTGGGCATTATCAGTTTGTGGTGATGCCCTTTGGTCTGAAGAATGCACCTGCCACCTTCCAAAGGCTGGTGAACCAAGTCCTTACTGGGTTGGATGACTTTTGTGCAGCATATCTTGATGACATTGCTGTCTTTAGCTCCACCTGGGAGGATCACCTGATCCACCTGAAGAAGGCTCTTGAGGCCCTGCAGAGGGCAGGCCTCACTATCAAGGCTACTAAGTGCCAGATAGGGCAGAGTAAGGTTGTATATTTGGGCCACCTTGTAGGTGGAGGCCAAGTTCAACCACTGGAGAGTAAGATACAATCCATCAAGGACTGGTCCCCTCCAACCACCCAGACTCAAGTTCGAGCTTTCTTGGGCTTGACTGGGTACTACAGGAAGTTTGTTAAGAACTATGGGTCCATTGTGACTCCTCTTAATGATCTGACATCCAAGAAGATGCCCAAAAAGGTTCAGTGGACAGTAAGCTGTCAAAAGGCATTTGATGACCTGAAGGAGGCCATGTGCTCTGCACCTATCCTGAAAAGTCCTGACTACTCCAAAGAGTTTATTGTCCAAACAGATGCTTCTGAGTTGGGTGTGGGAGCTGTGCTGTCACAACTTAATGTAGATGGTCAAGACCAACCCATTGCTTTTATTAGCAGAAGGTTGACCCCCAGAGAGAAGAATTGGTCAGCTATTGAGAGGGAGGCCTTTGCTGTGGTGTGGGCCCTGAAGAAGCTGAGGCCATACTTGTTTGGCACTCACTTCAAGATTCAGACCGACCATAAGCCCCTCTTGTGGCTAAATCAGATGAAGGGTGAAAACCCCAAACTGCTTAGGTGGTCCATTTCCCTACAGGGGATGGACTTTACAGTGGAGCACCGGCCAGGTACTGACCATGGGAATGCAGATGGTCTCTCCAGGTACTTCCACTTAGGACATGAAGACGAGACTGGTCAAGGCTAGTTTAATGTCCCAGCGTTTGGGGGGGGGTTGTGTAGGAGAGTAGGGTCTGCTATCCTATGGTCACCCCAAATTTTTGCTTTTTGCTTCACTGGTTTTTGACATATTGAGGCTGTGGGCCTGCCAATCAGACCCCCAGCCTGCTGTTCTCTCTACTAAATTAAAACTATGCACCCTAGGTGCATAACCAATTGGAAGTGGATCACCCTGTCAGCCCCTGTACCAGTGTACACTAGGTACCCAGGGCATTGGTGTACCCAAGGCCTGCCAAGGGCTGCAGCATGTATTATGCCACCCCAGGCTTGGCCTAACGATTTGACACAACTGGCTGATCACTCAGCTGGGGTAAGTTGGTGTAATCACCTCTTACTTAGGTGTAGTATACCTATACCTAACCTTAAATGGGACACCTGGTAACCTATAAGTCACTCCTATGGCAGGCCTTAACAATCCTGAAGGCAGAGTGCTTGGTTCCATGTGAGATGGTGCTCTGGCATGAGCTGAGCCTGTCTGCAGTGGTCGGAACAACTTCCTTCTACTGTTTCCAGATATCGTCATACCATATACTCTTAAGTGCATTATGAACCTCGCGGTTAAATGCTATCTTTGGTTTGGCTTTATCAAAACATGTCGAGTAAGGTGTCATACGAATTGGAATACTAACCCCTCGCCAATTCTGGCGACGGGGTTAGCATTCCACCCTTCTAGAGGGACACGACATGTACAGTACCTGAAACCCGGGTAAAATCAGACATAGCCTCAGCTCCACAAAATGGATGCTGCCACCACAGACACAAGTCTGCCCTCCTGCTGCTGGGAGTCCTTCCAGCTTGGGAGGTGTGGACAAAGGGTTTCCTGCCAGGGGAGGTGCGAGCACCACCCCAGACAGGATTTTGTGTATTGGTCAGGTAGGGCTTGAAAGAAACCAGACATGCCTGTGGCTCACAAGGAGCCTCGGGGCATATGCCAGTTCAAACCGGTCCTGGGGCACACCAGTCCCGGGCCTGGGGCGAGCTGGACAAAGGATTGGGGGTGTAACCACCCCCCTTCCTGGTCCCACCCATAGGGAGGGACCTAGCAGGTAGTCCGGCCCCTAGAATCCGAATAAAGGTAGGAGCTGTGTCCTAAGACTTCAGACATCCTGGAATCAACTTGAAACTAAGAAGAAGACGGGAACTTCGACATTCTGCTGCACAGAAGACTGAAGAAAATCTCCCCTGTGGTCAGGGAGTGACCACCTTGCTAACGCAAGCACCATCCAGCGAATCAACGTCTGCTTTGCCGCCGCCTCCCGCCGGAGCCCGAGCCCAGAGACTGACAAGACCTGGACCTCCAGACCTCTCACCGCCCGATCCACAGTCCCTGCAAAGAGGAGACCCGTGGAGGCACCGAGACACGTGGAGCCAGCCATCTTGGATCGACTACGACAAGCTGACAAGTGCAACAACCGAGGCTCCCTCCAAGTTGTGCTTTAGGATCTGAGAAGCCCAACTCTCGAGCAGCATTTGCACCAAAGGTGAGCCCTCCAGCATCTCCACGATCTGCGTGGGGCCCTTCTGCATTTTGCCACTCGACGCGCCTAACCGGTTGCTGGCCCGCTGGCTAGTGGCCATCTTGGCGACGAACTCTACGAAAAACACCGCTGGTCTGGTTGCTCCAGACTGGCCCTTGCTCCTCTCCAAAGGAGCAATCCCTCTGACCTTGCTGGACAGAACCAACAGCTGACTTCCGAATCCTCCTACAATTGCTTTTGCCAAGGCTTGTTTGCTTCGACCAAGTCGCCGACACCGCCGACAGCGAGAGCCTGCGTGGGACAGCTCGTGAGCCGACTCCTGGACGTCGTCGACCTTCAGGGACCACGTGGCTGCGGAGACAAGCTACCCCTCATCACCTGTTTGCACCCGACATCGCCTGGTACCTACCTGGTGCCACGCCGGTCACTGGCTAGTGACTGTGAACACTGTCCCCTCTGCTTTCAGGCCTTCTGCAACTCCGATCCACTCTTGGATCCCCTGCATCTCTCCCGGACCGACCGCCTGCAGCATCTTTGTCTTCAAGCTCAACGGAACAGATAGAAGAAACCCGACGCACTTTGAGGCCTATGCACCCGCTTCCTGTGGGTGAGGTAAAGCTGGTACTCCGGTGCCCAAGTGTAGTAATACATCTCTAGTGCCTGTGTTCCAAATCTTAAGTTCCTAGTTAACCCGGAAGATCTCCTTTGCAGTAACTTTGTACTTTTTACGCACCCATTGAAACCTATGGGAGCACGCGTGTGACTATTTGCTCTGCACACGCCACCCGTGGACCTCCTGGTCACTAACTGACGTTAGCTCCTTGTAGGCCCAGCGATTCTAGAGGCCCTAGGCCTTTTCCCTTTTCTGTTCGTGGTACTTATACCACTATTTTAGTATATGGTTCGAGTGGCCACCAGGGCCTATCCATATAAAGTGCAACTTCTGTGTATTCTGTGATAATCTTGTTTGACGATTTGTGCTCCTGTGCTCATAAAGAGACTAGGGGTTACTTTGAGAAATAAATACATATATATTTTGAATATATATCTGTGTGGTGTCCTTTCATTGGTATAAAAGGGGGTTGCTATTGGTAAAACAGCTTGCTTAACACGCTTCACGAGTTTAGCCTCAAAGACTGCTTAGCCTACGCTACCACTAGGGCAGCTAGTCCGAAAAGGTTGACTTACAACCACACCATAAGGGTTGCTTGGCATGGTACAAGGTGGTCACTAGAACTAGTGAACAGCATATACCAGGCCAACTTCTCACAGTGTGTGTGTGTGTGGGTGGTGTGTGTGTGGTTGTGTGTGGTTCTGTGTGTGTGTGTGTGGTTGTGTGTGGTTGTGTGTGTGGTTGTGTGGTTGTGTGGTTGTGGTTGTGTGTGTGGTTGTGTGTGTGTGTGTGGTTGTGTGTGTGGTTGTGTGTGTGTGTGGTTGTGTGTGTGGTTGTGTGTGTGTGTGGTTGTGTGTGTGTGTGGGTGGTTGTGTGGTTGTGTGGTTGTGGTTGTGTGTGTGTGTGGTTGTGTGTGTGTGTGTGTGGTTGTGTGTGTGGTTGTGTGTGTGTGTGGTTGTGTGTGTGGTTGTGTGTGTGTGTGGTTGTGTGTGTGTGTGGTTGTGTGTGTGTGGTTGTGTGTGTGTGTGGTTGTGTGTGTGTGTGTGTGTGGTTGTGTGTGTGTGGTTGTTGTGTGTGTGTGTGGTTGTTTGTGTGTGTGTGTGGTTGTGTGTGTGTGTGTGGTTGTGTGTGTGTGTGTGTGGTTGTGTGTGTGTGTGGTTGTGTGTGTGTGTGGTTGTGTGTGTGTGTGGTTGTGTCTGTGTGTGTGGTTGTGTGTGTGGTTGTGTGTGTGGTTGTGTGTGGTTGTGTGTGGTTGTGGTTGTGTGTGTGTGGTTGTGTGTGTGTGGTTGTGTGTGGTTGTGTGTGTGGTGTGGTTGTGTGTGGTTCTGTGTGTGTGTGTGGTTGTGTGTGGTTGTGTGTGTGTGTGGTTGTGTGTGGTTGTGTGTGTGTGGTTGTGTGTGGTTGTGTGTGTGTGGTTGTGTGTGTGTGGTTGTGTGTGTGTGGTTGTGTGTGGTTGTGTGTGTGGTGTGTGGGTGGTGTGTGTGGTTGTGTGTGGTTCTGTGTGTGTGTGTGGTTGTGTGTGGTTGTGTGTGTGTGTGTGGTTGTGTGTGGCTGTGTGGTTGTGTGGTTGTGTGTGTGTGGCTGTGTGGTTGTGTGGCTGTGTGGTTGTGTGTGTGTGTGTGGTTGTGTGTGTGTGTGGTTGTGTGTGTGGTTGTGTGTGTGTGTGTGGTTGTGTGTGTGTGTGTGGTTGTGTGTGTGGTTGTGTGTGTGGTTGTGTGTGTGTGTGTGGTTGTGTGTGTGTGTGTGGTTGTGTGTGTGTGTGTGTGGTTGAGTGTGTGTGTGTGGGTGTGTGTGTGTGTGTGTGTGGTTGTGTGTGTGTGTGGTTGTGTGTGTGTGTGGTTGTGTGTGGTTGTTTGTGTGTGTGGTTGTGTGTGGTTGTGTGTGTGGTTGTGTGTGTGGTTGTGTGTGTGTGTGGTTGTGTTTGTGTGTGTGGTTGTGTGTGGTTGTGTGTGGTTGTGTGTGTGGTTGTGTGTGTGGTTGTGTGTGTGTGTGTGGTTGTGTTTGTGTGTGTGGTTGTGTGTGTGTGTGTGGTTGTGTTTGTGTGTGTGGTTGTGTTTGTGTGTGTGGTTGTGTGTGTGTGTGTGTGGTTGTGTTTGTGTGTGTGGTTGTGTGTGTGTGTGGTTGTGTGTGTGGTGTGTGGGTGGTGTGTGTGGTTGTGTGTGGTTCTGTGTGTGTGTGTGTGGTTGTGTGTGGTTGTGTGTGTGTGTGTGTGTGGTTGTGTGTGGTTGTGTGTGTGTGTGTGGTTGTGTGTGTGTGTGTGTGTGTGTGTGTGGTTGTGTGTGTGTGGTTGTGTGTGTGGTTGTGTGTGTGGTTGTGTGTGTGTGTGTGGTTGTGTGTGTGGTTGTGTGTGTGTGTGGTTGTGTTTGTGTGTGTGTGTGTGTGTGTGGTTGTGTTTGTGTGTGTGGTTGTGTGTGTGTGGTTGTGTGTGTGGTGTGTGGGTGGTGTGTGTGGTTGTGTGTGGTTCTGTGTGTGTGTGTGGTTGTGTGTGTGTATGTGTGGTTGTGTGTGGTTGTGTGTGGTTGTGTGTGTGTGTGTGTGTGGTTGTGTGTGGTTGTGTGTGTGGTTGTGTGTGTGTGGTTGTGTGTGTGGTTGTGTGTGTGGTTGTGTGTGTGTGGTTGTGTTTGTGTGTGTGGTTGTGTGTGTGTGTGTGTGTGTGTGTGGTTGTGTGTGTGTGTGGTTGTGTGTGTGGTTGTGTGTGTGGTTGTGTGTGTGGTTGTGTGTGTGTGTGGTTGTGTGTGCGGTTGTGTGTGTGTGTGGTTGTGTGTGTGTGTGGTTGTGTGTGTGGTTGTGTTTGTGTGTGTGGTTGTGTTTGTGTGTGTGGTTGTGTGTGTGTGGTTGTGTTTGTGTGTGTGGTTGTGTGTGTGTGTGTGGTTGTGTGTGTGTGTGTGTGGTTGTGTTTGTGTGTGTGGTTGTGTTTGTGTGTGTGGTTGTGTGTGTGTGGTTGTGTTTGTGTGTGTGGTTGTGTGTGTGTGTGGTTGTGTTTGTGTGTGTGGTTGTGTGTGTGTGTGTGGTTGTGTGTGTTGTTGTGTGGTTGTGTTTGTGTGTGTGGTTGTGTGTGTGTGTGTGGTTGTATGTGTGTGTGTGGGTGGTGTGTGTGGTTGTGTGTGGGTGGTGTGTGTGGTTGTGTGTGGGTGGTGTGTGTGTGGTTGTGTGTGGTTGTGTGTGTGTGTGGTTGTGTGTGGTTGTTTGTGTGGTTGTGTGGTTGTGTGTGTGTGGTTGTGTGTGTGTGTGGTTGTGTGTGTGTGTGTGTGTGTGGTGTGTGTGGTTGTGTGTGGGTGGTGTGGGTGGTTGTGTGTGGGTGGTGTGTGTGGTTGTGTGTGGGTGGTGTGTGTGTGGTTGTGTGTGGTTGTGTGTGTGTGGTTGTGTGTGGGTGGTGTGTGTGGTTGTGTGTGGGTGGTGTGTGTGTGGTTGTGTGTGGTTGTGTGTGTGTGTGGTTGTGTGTGGTTGTGTGTGTGGTTGTGTGTGTGGTTGTGTGTGTGTGTGTGGTTGTGTGTGTGTGTGTGGGTGGTGTGTGTGGTTGTGTGTGGGTGGTGTGTGTGGTTGTGTGTGGGTGGTGTGTGTGGTTGTGTGTGGGTGGTGTGTGTGGTTGTGTGTGGTTGTGTGTGTGTGTGGTTGTGTGTGTGTGGTTGTGTGTGGTTGTGTGTGGTTGTGTGTGTGTGTGTGGTTGTGTGTGTGTGTGGTTGTGTTTGTGTGTGTGGTTGTGTGTGTGTGTGTGTGGTTGTGTGTGTGTGTGTGGTTGTGTGTGGTTGTGTGGTTGTGTGTGGTTGTGTGTGGTTGTGTGTGGTTGTGTGGTTGTGTGTGTGTGGTTGTGTGTGTGGTTGTGTGTGTGGTTGTGTGTGTGTGTGGTTGTGTTTGTGGTTGTGTGTGTGTGTGGTTGTGTTTGTGTGTGTGGTTGTGTTTGTGTGTGTGGTTGTGTGTGTGGTTGTTTGTGTGTGTGTGTGGTTGTGTGTGTGTGGTTGTGTGTGTGTGTGTGTGTGGTTGTGTGTGTGTGTGGTTGTGTGTGTGTGTGGTTGTGTGTGTGTGTGTGGTTGTGTGTGTGTGTGGTTGTGTTTGTGTGTGTGGTTGTGTTTGTGTGTGTGGTTGTGTGTGTGTGTGGTTGTGTTTGTGTGTGTGGTTGTGTGTGTGTGTGGTTGTGTGTGTGTGTGTGGTTGTGTTTGTGTGTGTGGTTGTGTGTGTGTGTGGGTGGTGTGTGTGTGGTTGTGTGTGGTTCTGTGTGTGTGTGTGTGGTTGTGTGTGGTTGTGTGTGTGGTTGTGTGGTTGTGTGGTTGTGGTTGTGTGTGTGTGTGTGGTTGTGTGTGTGTGTGAGGTTGTGGTTGTGTGTGTGTGTGTGGTTGTGTGTGTGGTTGTGTGTGTGTGTGGTTGTGTGTGTGTGTGGTTGTGTGTTTGTGGTTGTGTGTGTGTGTGGTTGTGTGTGTGTGTGTGGTTGTGTGTGTGTGGTTGTGTGTGTGTGTGGTTGTGTGTGTGGTTGTGTGTGTGTGTGGTTGTGTGTGTGTGGTTGTTTGTGTGTGTGTGTGTGGTTGTTTGTGTGTGTGTGTGGTTGTGTGTGTGTGGTTGTGTGTGTGTGTGTGGTTGTGTGTGTGTGTGGTTGTGTGTATGTGTGGTTGTGTGTGTGTGGTTGTGTGTGTGTGTGTGTGGTTGTGTGTGTGTGTGTGGTTGTGTGTGTGGTTGTGTGTGTGTGTGGTTGTGTGTGTGGTTGTGTGTGTGTGTGGTTGTGTGTGTGTGGGTGGTGTGTGTGTGGTTGTGTGTGGTTGTGTGTGTGGTTGTGTGTGGTTGTGTGTGTGGTTGTGTGGTTGTGGTTGTGTGTGTGTGTGGTTGTGTGTGTGTGTGTGTGGTTGTGTGTGTGGTTGTGTGTGTGTGTGGTTGTGTGTGTGTGTGGTTGTGTGTATGTGTGGTTGTGTGTGTGTGTGGTTGTGTGTGTGTGGTTGTGTGTGTGTGTGTGGTTGTGTGTGTGTGTGTGTGGTTGTGTGTGTGTGGTTGTTGTGTGTGTGTGTGGTTGTTTGTGTGTGTGTGTGTGGTTG